>NC_051163.1:133171138-133371137 GCF_013339745.2 Dermacentor silvarum
GGAACTGCCGATCGCGGCGCAACCTCTCGCGCACAGGGAGGGAGGCAGTGCTGGAGGGGGGTGGGGGCGGCGTTTGACTTCGGCACGAACTGCATACTTTGCACTGCCTTGCGCGGTTGCGCGCGCCTTATCTTGAAAGAAATCTGCAGGCTGCTCATACCTTCATGCGGGGGGGTGTTCTCGTCGCTCACTTTGCGTTGAAGCGATACACAGCACGAATGTCACTTCGCTCGCTGCTGCTGCCGCGCTCCCTAACGCCAGCTTTTAGACAGCGAGCGTCCGCGGTCATCGAGTGTGATGTGTTCATGATTGCGTGTGCGCGTTGACACCGTGCTTGTTAATTTAGTTAGCAAGCGAACATTTCCAAGTTTATATGACCGATAAAACTACTATCCTTACTTCGTATAGCTGTCTACTAATTTGCTATCGCAATCGATGACAAGAGCCGCCTTTCGGGAGAAACTGCGGCTCTTTTATTGCGGTCCCCGCAGGGGCGTCTGCGTCAGCAGGCGTTTGGTGAGTTGCGAGACCACGTACCCGAGCACATGAGGGTTGGACCCTCCCATGTGTAGCGGTGCGCGGCTGAGCCGTGTCTGGGGAAAGGGGGATCCTGGGGGTTGAGCCAATGCCGGATGTTTGGACCTTTAAGGCCCCCCCGGCAGAGGCAACACACCTCTTCGGCCTCTACTTCACATAGACCGCACCCCTGGGCTGACCCACCCAGAGGAAATCTGCAGTTGCCTTTTCCTGTTCTCCTCTTAAACCTTCGTCTTTCTCTCTCACTTTCAATCTATCCTGTCTTCTTTTTACTTACTTTTACTTCCAATTTCCCAGGCAGCTAGGGTTAATCTTGTGTGGGTAGCCAACCTTGGATATTCCATATTTGGTTATAGTGGTGGCGTACAGTTGGCATTTGCAGGACCTGTCCTTTACAGATTCTGCAGCATCCCCTTGTTGGGCTCCATGGTCGGTGGCTGGCGCCACCGCCGCAACACATTCCGCATACATGGATAGTTCCTTTCCCGCACTTCCTCAGCGCCGCCACAAACGGAGATGCACCGAAGAAGCATTTCAATTTTTTCGCCACAAAAGAGAAATTTTTCCGCGCTTTCACGTTATTCATAGTGAGAAGCCAGACAAGAGCGTAAGAGTTGCATCACCATTTCTCGTTGCAAAATGTTTGACCGAGACCATAGAACCAGGCTACAAGGCTACAAAGTTGGCAAGTGGAGATCTGCTAGAACTCGGCTACAAAAAACAACATAAAAAGTTGCATACCTCAGTGTCTTTTGGCGAAATACCGATAACAGTGACCCCGCACCGCACGATGAACACCACTCGTTGTGTCGTCTCAGATGATGATCTCATGGACCTAACCGAAGCTGAACTTCTAGAAGGCTGGAAAGATGAAAACGTGATCAATGTAAAACGAATTAAGATGAGGCGAGATGGCAAAGAGATCCAAACGAAACACATTATTCTCACATTGCGAACAAGTGTTTTGGCCGAGACTATAGAGACAGGATACATAAAGATCAAAGTCAGGCCCTACATTCCGAATCCTCTCCGTTGCTTTAAGTGTCAAAGATTTGGCCACAGTTTGCAGAACTGTCGTGGCCGCCTCACCTGTGCGAAATGTGCCCACGAACATGCGTCCGAATCCTGTGAAAATAAACTGCAATGTGTCAACTGCGACGGCGATCTCGCGGTCCTGCCCGTCGTGGAAGAAGGAAAAAGAAATCGTTACAATCAAAGCCAAAGAAAATATTTCGAAGATGCCGCTAGGACCCAAGGGCTCCTGGCCGCCATCTAAGGGAAGGGAGATAAACTTCTCTTACACTTGCCGTTTTCAATGAAAGTTATTTATCTCTCTCTCTCGTTCAAAGAGGCACGAATGCGGGTATCATACCTGCCAAAGAACACCTTTACCGAAGTGGCGCGTCAGGGGGCAGCGTCGCAACGGCTTCCGGCGGTTGTCCGGTCCACACACATTGAGCCGACAGTGACGCCATCAGCCCCCTCGGCGGCTGCAGCTAGCGCTGCTGGTCTGTTAGCGCTGCTGGGCTGGTGGCCTCCAGGGCCTCCTCCCTCGAGGCAACGTCTTCCCGTCAAACCAACCGCTCGCAAGAGCACGTGTCCAGCGCCTCGCAAGGGGCGGTGAACACAACAACCGGCCAGACAGCGCCGTCAGCGCCTAAGGAGCGGCGAGAATCTCGCGATCGCTCTAAAAAGAAAAAGCCCGCATCACAGGTCCCGACAAGGGCTCTGTAAGTTAAGTTAGTCTCTTTAACACAGCACTAAAACACTTTCAACGTGAATACACAAATAATTCAATGGAACGTCAGAGGACTCCTACACAACCTCGATGACGTCAAAGAAATCCTACACAGGTTTAATCCTAAGGTGCTGCGTATTCAAGAGACACACCTTAAATCTACACAATGCAACTTTCTCCGGCAATGCGCCATTTTCTGGAAAGACCGAGACGACGCTCCTGCGTCGTCCGGTGGTGTAGCAATAGTTGTAGACAAGTCTGTAGGTTGTCAACATGTACCCCTTCAGACGGCCCTTGAGGCAGTGTCAATTCGGGCAATTCTTTTTAATAAATTGGTCCCTGTATATTCTATATACATACCCCCAAACTATATTCTCCGAAAACCTGAGTTTTGTAATCTTGTTCATCAGCTTCCAGAAACCTACATGTGGGTGATTTTAACGCTCACAACACGTTGTGGGGAGATTCCCGATGTGACCCAAGAGGTCGTCTTATAGAAAACTTTCTTTTGAACTCTGGTGCGTGTCTCTTCACCGGGAAGGAGCCAACATATTACAATCTTTACCATGATTCTTACTCATCAATAGACCTGTCAATTGGATCTGCCTCTCTTTTCCTCGATTTAAAATGGCGTGTGCTCAATGATCCATTTGGAAGTGACCCCTTGCCAGTGGCACTAGACTTGTTGAAACAACATGACTCCCCTCCGCATGACCCTCGCTGGAAACTAGCCTCAGCTGACTGGAAGTGTTTTAAACAATCCACATCCTTATCACGAGATTTTATAAGTAATTTGAGAATAGATCATGCTGTATTATATTTTACCGCTTTTATTATTGACGCTGCAGAAAAGTTCATCCCTACCCGCCGCGGTTGCTCAGTTAGCTAAGGCGTTGCGCTTCTGAGCACGAGATCGCCGGATCGAATCCCGGCCGCGGCGGCCGCATTTCGATGGAGGCGAAATGCAAAAACGCCCGTGTGCTTGCGTTGTAGTGCACGTTAAAGAACCCCAGGTGGTCAAAATTAATCCGGAGCCCTCCACTACGGCGTGCCTCATAATCAGAACTGGTTTTGGCACGTAAAACTCCAGAAAAGAAGAAGAAGAAGAAAAGTTCATCCCTCAAATAAAAGGTCGTTCATACGAAAGACAAGTTCCCTGGTGGAACGAGGACTGCAGCTAAGCTCGGAAAAAGCAAAACAAAGCCTGGGGCATTCTGAGCCGACACCCAACCCCAGAAAAACTTCTTCAATTCAAACAATCTAAATCGTAGGGAAGGCGCACGCGACGGCAGGCTAGGAGAGCAAGCTGGGAGAGGTTTCTGTCGGGAATAAATTCGTATACCCAAGAAACAAAAGTGTGGAGTGCGCTCAGAAGGTTAAAGGGACGGGTACCGCATCCGCTGCCTTTCAAGGAAACAGCTGCCAATCAAGCTGCCAATCAAGGAAACAGGTTGGAAGACCAGGCAGACGCTCTTGGAACACATTTTCAGTATGTATCTCGCTCCGCGCACTATTCACATGCGTTCCTTAAACACAAAGAAATAGAAGAACGCAAGACACTGGACCGCAAATGCAGAGGAAACGAACTATACAACTGTCCATTCAACATTGCCGAGCTTAAAGCAGCATTGAACGCCTGCAAAAGCTCTGGGCCGGGAGCAGACAGGATTATGTATGACATATGATCAAGAACATACACACGGACACACAGATAACATTGCTCGCACTTCTTAATCACATTTGGGCAGCCGGACACATTCTAGCGGCAAGGAAGGAAGTTATCGTTGTCCCTGTTTTGAAACAAGGTAAAGACCCATCCTTGGTAACAAGATACCGTCCGATAGCACTTACAAGCTGCTTATGTAAGCTTTTCGAAAAAATGATAAACCACGGTCTCTCGCATTTCCTAGAATAAAAAAAAACATGCTTGATCCCTACCAGTGTGGATATCGAGAAGGCCGGTCCACAACCGACCGTCTTGTGCGCATTGAAGTAAACATACGGGATTCATTTGCTCATAAACAATACTTTTTGTCAGTTTTTCTTGACATGGAAAATGCCTATGACACCACATGGCGCTATGGCATTATCAGAGACTTGTCAGAAATGTGTATCCGTGGCAACATGCTTAGCATAATTGAAAGCTACCTCTCTAACCGAACTTTCCGAGTTAGAATTGGTAATGCCCTCTCTAATCCATATACACGGGAAACTGGCGTACCGCAGGCTGGCGTACTTAGCTGTACCCTTTTAATTGTTAAAATGAGCTCCTTACGTTAGTTTATGCCACAAAGTATGTTTTACTCAGTATATGTTGATGATGTACACATTGGATTTAAATCGTGTAACATCGCAGTCTGCGAGCGACACGTTCAGTTTGGATTGAACAAAGTCTCAACATGGGCAAATCAGAATGGCTTCAAGCTGAATGCACAGAAAAGCTCCTGCATCCTCTTTACAAGGAAGAGGGGCCTAGTCCCAGAGCCCAGTATCCAGCTCCATGAAGATTTACCTCTGAACACACAGCATAAATTTCTTGCTGTATTACTTGACTTTAAACTTACATTCATTCCTCATATAAAGTATTTGAAAGCCAAATGTTTGAAAACAATGAACATTCGTAAAATTCTTGCGCACACGACATGGGGCAGTGACAGGGGCTGCTTAATGAACCTCTAAAGGAGCCTAATACGGTCACGTATGGACTATGGGTCTGTGGTGTATCACTCTACCGCTCCAAGTGCATTGAAGATTTTGGATCCCGTTCACCATTTAGGCATTCGCCTGGCCACAGGCACCTTCAGGACAAGTCCTATACAGAGTTTGTACGTAGAATCTAATGAGTGCTCACTCCCCCTGCAAAGAACACATATAAACTTCACATATTTCCTGAAAGTGCAATGTAATCCTGAACACCCGTGTTATAAAACCATTAAAGATTTGACGTCGGCCACGGTATTTCTAAACCGACCTTCAATGAGAAAACCTTTTACAGTAAACTACACGTGAGGGAGTTGAGCGAAGAAATGAATGTCCCACTAGATTTGCACCCACTGATGGGTCCAGCAAGGCTGATGCCACCGTGGCTGTGGCAAATGTTAAAATGCGACACGTCGTTTGTCGAAGTTACAAAACACACTCCAGTGGAACACATCAGAATGCACTTCCGAGAACTTCAATTAAAATACTCATGCCCAGAATTTTATACTGATTCATCAAAGTCCAATGCTGGCGTGTCTTATGCAGCAATTGGTCCATCTTCCTCGAAATCTGATGTATTGCACCCCGAAACAAGTATCTTTTTCGCGGAGGCATACGCATTAATGCCGGCTGTAAAACACATAAAGGCAATAAAACTCGAAAAAGCTGTCATATTTACAGGCTCTCTAAGCATAGTAAGAGCTTTAGTGTCTCTACGGAGACATAAAAATCGAGTAATAAATGACCTTTACTCATCTCTGTGTACTATGTGCGCATCTAACCAATATATCGTAATATGTTGGGTGCCAGGGCACAGAGGCATAGTGGGCAGGCAATGCACGTGCAAACGAACTTGCTACATACATCACTACGAGAGCGTGCAACTCTACCGTAGCAATCCCTGCCAAAAAAAAGAAAGGCTTCAAGCCTTTCTTGCGCAATAAGCTGAGAAACTTTTGGCAATCCACCTGAGACCACGAAACCTCCAATAAATAAACTTCATTTAATCAAGCCGCACATGCGAAACTAGCCTTCGGTTACAAAAGCGCGGCAAACTGATGTCGTGCTCTGTCGACTGCGAATAGGGCATGTATACGGCACTCATTCTTACCTGCTGACTGGTGGTGAACCTCCACTCTGTGGTAGGTGTGGTGAGAGGCTGACCGTCTGCACGTCTTGGTGGAGTGTCGGTAACTAGAGGCTGAACGAAATAAGCACTTTCCTACAGCAAACCCATGCCACATTCCCCTTCATCCGGTAGTGTTTCTTGGAGCAGAACCAATTTTTGACCATAAAGCAGTTTTAAACTTTTTACAAGATGGCGCGTTATAAGCCCACGTGATTCGTAGCACGTCCTGTCAACGGAGGCTGCTGCTACGCTAGTAGTGACGTGTATGGAACATGCCTCCAGGTTCTTGGGCTTAAGGGCCCTGGTGAGGCACTAGTGCTACCTGTTTTTAGTATATGACCTCCTCTTAATACATCGTTGCCTCTTAACCTGTCATGCATCATCGTCAAGTTTTAATGTATATTCAATTGCGGACATTTCAACGAATATTTTAGGCATCTATACAGCCACGTTTTATCCACGTCTTAATATTAACTATTCATCCACCAATAGCAGCCTATTACCATATCCTTGGCGCTCTTTGGCCACATCTGTCCCTTGCACCAATAAACCCCAATAATCATCAATCATCATTTTATTGCGGTAGCAATTATATTGCTACATGCATATTGCTTGTTTCTTGTGGACGAAGAGCGCCGGCGCCCCTACGAAGACGAAGTACTCCTTGCTCTCGAGCTGTCGGCTGAACTGGCCAGGGCTGCAGTTGCCTTTTGCAAATATACATTGTAAATAGTCTCCAGTGCATAATCCTTCGTTCGCGTAACATTTTGGTTGAGAGTGCCGTTCCCCGTCCTCACCACGGAGCTCCCCAGTGGCCGCACCGACCGGCTTTCCACTATGGCACCCGGTGACACCACCTCGACTTCTTCTACTCCTGCGACTTCAACAGCAACGTACGTCACGGTTGACACTCCCCGCGATCTTGGCATATTCTCCCGCCAAGATAATGCCGACGTTGAGGTCTGGCTCAGCTTATATGAGCATGTTAGCTGAAACAACCGCTGGGACCCTAGCATAATGCTAGCGAATGTCATCTTATATTTGGGCGGAACACCTTGTGCCTGGTTCCGCACATACGAGGACGAGATCTCTAGCTGGGATGCTTTCAAGGAAAAGCTCTGCGACCTCTTTGGAAATCCAACCGGTCGACAGCAGGCTGCAAGAAAAGAGCTTGCTACCTGAGTAGAGTCTTCCACTGAAGTGTATGTTTCGTACATACAAGAGGTGCTCGCTCTTTGTGTGAAAGTCAACGAGAACATGGTCGAGGTTGGCAAAGTAGGTCACGTTCTGAAAGGGATTGCGGTCGACAAGCCAATCTGCTTCCGTTGCCTCCGAATTGGCCACGTCGCTCGTCACTGCCGCACGACCTGGACGTTCCCGTATTCGAGCTACTTTTCCCCGTCTCCTCGCCCATATGCCGACCCTCGCCGCTACTCGTCTCGCCGTATCACTTCTACCTCTGACGTATCCGTCGATGACAGTCGTCCCACTCGCTCGCCGTCACCTCAGCGCCGTCGGTCCCCGTCGCCCCAGGCACGCAGCTACTCGTCGTCGACCAATTATGTACCCTCCTGGACGGAAAACTAGACCATGCAGCTCCTGGGGATAGCGCTGCATTATCTTCGTCGTGTCAAAATTCTCCACTGACGCTCCCAACGCACGAGAACTTACTTGATGTCCATGTCGACGGTGTCCCTTTGACGGCGTTAATAGATACTGGAGCCCAGGTGTCCATAATGAGTAATCGTCGTTGACTGAAGAAGGTTTTCACGCCTACTACTAGCCAAGCCGTAGGCGTCGCCGATGGCAGAACTGTTGCCGTCACTGGAATGTGTACTTCCCGGATAAGTATCGCCGACCGCCCCGTTCCAGTTCTTTTTACAGTGCTGACCAATTGTCCCCGTGACCTAATCCTCGCACTCGACTTTTTTACGACACATTCAGCTTTGATCGCCTTTTCTGCTAGTACCCTTTGCCTCGAACTTCCTCTACTCACGCATACTCGTTCCGAACTGCCGAACAACTTTTGTACGACCGCCTTCGTACGCCTGCCGCCTAAAACCTTGACTTTCGTCGATTTGCTATCATCTTTCCCTGTGCCCGATGGTGATTACGACGCTACACCTGTTCATGATGTCCTTTTGATGCGCGATGTCACTCTGCCCCACTCCGATCTAACCGTCGCCGATAGCCGCACATGTCTCCCCGTCGTCAATTTTGGTCTAACAAAGCAAGTTCTACCCCAAGGCATATCGGTTGCAACGCTGCGTGCTATAGGAGATGACCGCGTCATGGCGTTTTCAGTAGACGGCTGCTCCGATTCTTCACCACTTCCGCAGGGTGCTATTTTCCTTGAAGCACCCTTTAGTTCCATGATTTCTGCGTACCTATTGCCTGAACAAGCAGCAGCTCTGTGTCGCCTTTTAGTTTCTTACCAAGACATCTTCGACCTCGACAATCGGGCCAGACTTCAATTGTTAGGCATCACATAAATACTGGTGATGCCAGTCCTATTCACAGCCGGCCATATCGAGTTTCTGTTTCAGAGCGTAAGGTTATTCAAGATGAAGTGCACAAGATGCTTGTCGAAGGCATTGTTGAACCCTCGTCGAGCCCTTGGGCGTCACCCATTGTGCTTGCCAAAAATAAAGATGGCACGTGGCGCTTCTGCGTAGATTATCGTCATCTAAACCGAATTACCAAAAAAGACATCTACCCCTTGCCTCGCATTGACGACGCCCTCGATTGTCTCCACGGTGGCAACTACTTCTCATCAATAGACATTCGTTCTGGTTATTGGTAAATTTCTGTGGATGAAAGGGACCGAGAGAAGACCGCGTTTGTCACCACTGATGGTCTATATCAATTCAAAGTTATGTCATTCAGTCTATGCAACACCCGAGCCACATTCGAGTGCATGATGGACTCTTTGCTTCAGGGGTTCAAATGGTCAACATGCCTTTGCTACCTAGACGATGTTCTCGTATTTTCGCCTACGTTTGAGACACAGCTTGAGGGCTTATCAGGTGTTTTCAAGTCTTCCGCGAGGCTGGGCTCCAACTAAATTCCTCGAAGTGTCACTTCGGTCGTCGGCAGATTACAGTGCTGGGCCATCTCGTCGACGGTTTCGGTATTCAAACAGACCCGGAGAAAATTCGTGCTGTCACGTCTTTTCCTTTACCTCAGTATGTCAAAGACGTACGAAGTTTTGTAGTTCTGCTCCTACTTCCAACGGTTCGTTCAGGACTTCGCAGCGATTGCCCGACCACTTACTGATCTTCTGAAGAAGGACGTGCCGTTTACGTGGGGTCCCGCTCAAACTGATGCGTTTGCCCACCTGACCAACATTCTCACCATGCCGCCTATTCTTGCCCACTATGATCCGCCCTCTCCTACAGAGGTCCGTAACGATGCCAGTGGTCACGGTATCGGAGCCGTCTTAGCCTAACGCCAACAGGGATGCGATCGTGTTATCGCCAATGCTAGCCGCCTTCTCACAGCAGTGGAGTGCAACTATTCGATTACAGATCGTGAATGCCTGGCTCTCGTCTGGGCGGTTTCTAAATTCCGACCGTACTTGTATGGCACGCATTTCTCTGTAATCGCGGACCACCACGCGCTCTGCTGGCTTTCCTCACTCAAAGATCCTACCGGCCGGCTTGGTCGCTGGGCTCTGCGGCTACAAGAATATTCCTATGCGGTAGTCTACAAGTCGGGCCGTCCACATCAAGACGCAGACTGCTTATCACGCTATCCAGTGTATCACGGCATCGGGGTCAGGGTCGACACCCGCCGACCCTGACACCGATGCGGACGCCTGCGTTTTCTCCATGTCTCCGCTATTACACGTCGCCGACGAGCAACGCCGTGATGCCACCTTGCGCACCATCATTGATCGCTTGGAATCTTCGCCCTCTGATTCGTCCCTTCACTTTTTTGTTCTCCGTGATGGTGTGTTATACCGCGACAACGTACGCCCCGACGGTCCGGCTCTATTCGTCGTCATTCCTAAGAAGCTGTTCTCCAACAACTTCATGACTTACCGACGGCAGGTCACCTCGGAATCTCCCGTACCTTCGACCGGATTCGCCGACGCTTCTTTTGGCCAGGCCATGCTGGCTCCATCCGAAAATACGCTGCGGCGTGTGAGAAATGCCAGCACCGCAAAACACCATCGACACTCCCTGCCGGGTGCCTTTAACCGCTCGACATTCCTTCGGAGCCGTTCTTTCGCGTTGGCTTGGACTTACTTGGCCCTTTCCCTCTATCAACCTCTGACAACAAGTGGGTCGCTGTGGCGACAGATTACGCCACGCGCTACGCCATCACCAGAGCGATTCCAACAAGCTGCGCCATAGATGCCGCCGAGTTTCTTTTACCCGACGTGATTCTGCAGCACGGAGCTCCACACCAACTGCTCACTGACCGTGGTCGGACACTCCTTTCTAAGGTCATCGCTGACATCCTGCAGTGCTGCTCAACCAGGCACAAGCTGACTACGTCTTACCATGCACAGACTAATGGTCTGACGGAGCGTCTGAATCGAACCCAGTCAGACATGCTTGCAAAGTATGTCTCGTACAACCATACTGTTGGGGCCTTGCCCTATCCTATGTCACATTTGCTTACAATTCTTCGTGTGATGACACCGCCGGTTATTCCCCGTTCTTTGTGTTGTTCACTCGAGAACCCACACTACTACTTGACACATCCCTTCTATCCGCCTCAGCAGATACCACCGATTATGCACTTGATGCACTGACCAGGGCAGCCCAAGCACGCGAAATTGCCCGTGATCGCCTCCTGACCTCCCAAGAGAACCAACAGCGTTTGTACACAGAGACGTCCACTTTTCGCCTGGATCTCTGGTACTCCTGTGGTCCCTGGCTCGTCACGTTGGCGTGTCAGAAAAACTACTGTCTCGGTACACAGGCCCATATCTGCTGCGTGCCGTGACTTGTTTCCCACCAACCATAACAATTGTGAATGCATGCCGACCTCTGCAGGCAGCGGCATCCACAAAGCCCTACGCCAACTCCCGATAATGTTCGGGATGCATATTCCTCGGGATAGGTGCAACAGTGATGTTCTCCCGTACAGAGTTGGGAAGAAGACTTCGGTATAGCTGCGTAAGGGCGCCGGGCTAGTAACGGAGTGCCTGCAAGACACACCTGGCCACCTTAGACGCGGAGAGTCGAGCCAATTGCGCGCACTCCTGAGCCTCCGCAATCACCTCTAGGGCATTATTGATAGCAAAATGCAATCAGCGATCCGTAGGGGCATACACCGGTATACCCAGAACTCGCTTGGCAATCTTCCTGAGTTGTGAGTTGAATTTGCCCCTTTCAGCCCTTTTCCGCTGGTGCATAGCTGCCACACACGTGAAGTGCACAAGACGAAAGCGTGCATCAACCGAATTAGGTTATCATCTTTGAGTCCATTCTCCGAATCACTCTCCGAATCAGCCGAACGGCATTGTGCGTTTTGGCAATTAGCTCATTTACGGTCTGACTATTCATGCCTCCCGATTCTATAATCATGCCCCGAACCTTGATCGAGTCGACCCTAGGTATGCGGCCTCCGTCCTTTGTACGTAAGGTGATGTCTCTAGTCTCTATTTGCACCCAGTCCTTGGGTTTCGGGCCTTGCTGTTTAGGACTATATAAGTGGAGCTCCGATTTCGACGGGGAACACCTCATACCAGTAGGTTCCAGGTATGACCAGATGGATATCTGGTCATACCAGATATCCATCACTACCTCTCGTGCACGAAATGGTGACGTCATTCGCATACATGATATGCTTAATTCGCTCAATTTCTAGAAGCCACCTGCTACGTCCTACCATGGCTAAGTTGAATAAAGAAGAGAAATTACAGGGCCTTGTGGCGTGCCTTTGCCACCAAGTTCGAGTAATGGCGATTGCAATTCATGTACCCCTAGGGTCTGGC
The DNA here is from genome assembly GCF_013339745.2 of Dermacentor silvarum. Taxonomy (NCBI): domain Eukaryota; kingdom Metazoa; phylum Arthropoda; class Arachnida; order Ixodida; family Ixodidae; genus Dermacentor; species Dermacentor silvarum. The sequence continues at coordinate 133,183,193 of NC_051163.1, forward strand.
CCGTTAACCTGACATAATTGTGAAATTGTTCCCGCAAATTTAGACGATAAATCGACTCTAAATTGTGCCAGTGGAGAATGGTATCGAAAGCCTGTTCGAGGTCCAAACCTAGAATTGTCCGGACATCCCCGGAGCAACTCTACAAGACATGATGCTTAATCAGCTTCATAGCGTCCTGTGTGGACAAGCCCGCCCGAAATCATATCATAGTTTGGGGAGAGATATCGTTATCCTCCAGGAATCGGATGAGATGGTTGAGTACCGCATACTCAGCAACTTTGCGCGCACAGGACGTGAGCGAGATGGGCTTCAGATTGTCAACACCGATCGCTTTGCCCAGTTTGGGAATGAGAACCGGGAGGGCAGTCTTCCAGGGAATTGGGACGATTCCGCGGCGCCACATTTGATTAATCTCTTCTGTGAGGTACTCAATCGACCTAGCGTCAAGATTGCGAAGCGTCTAGTTAGAAATGCCATCCGGTCCCCGCTGGGGCGTCTGCTTGCGCAGACGCCCCATTCCAAAGCCTTTAGTTGCGCCACCACGGACCCGAGCACAAGAAAGTTGGACCCAGCCACGTTTAACCGTACGTGGCTTAGCCGTGTCCGGGGAAAAGGGGATCCTGGGGGTTGAGCCGATGCCGGGTGTTTGGACCTTTACGGCCCCTCGGCGCAGGCAACACGCCCCTTTGGCCTAGGCTTCACGTAGACGGCACCCCCGGACTGACCCACCCGGGAGAAATCGGTGGTCACCTATTCCTGTCCCCCTCTCCAACCTTTTGCTTTTCTATCTCCTTTCTTTTACTCTCCTATCATCTCTTCCGTCACTTCCTAATTTTCACAGGAGGCTTGGGTTAACCTTGTGTATGTGCCCTCTCTTGGGTATCTTATATTGGGTTATAGCAGCAATGTACGGCTGCCGCCTGCAGCCTTACACGTTAAGTGCTGCAGCGTCCCCTGGTTGGGCTCCGTGGTGGGTGGCCGCCATTGCCGCCGAAATATGCCAAACAATTATGGGAACACCTGCATTTCCCCGTTTACTTGATCGTCACTCTCACAAGAGGGGACGCACCGATGAAATACTAAACCTCTTCAAACCAAAAGAAAATCTTTCCCCGATTCCAAGTTGTACACAGCGAAAAAACTGAAAAACCAGCTAGAACCGTATCCCCATTTCTGGTGACAAAAGGCTTGAATGACGCCCTTGGCCCAGGTTATAAAGTCACCAAAATGGCGAGCGGGGACCTCCTGCTTGAGATCCGTGATAAAGAGCAACACAATAAGCTCAACAAGCTTGTGGCATTTGGAGACATTCCTGTTACCGTTTCACTTCACCGTTCTATGAATACAGCACGCGGAGTAGTGTCTGATGCAGATCTCATTGACTTGTCCGAAAGTGAACTATTGGAAGGCTGGAAAGAGAAAAATGTAACCAACGTACAGCGTATCATTATCAGACGCGACAATAAAGAAATTCCTACAAAACACCTGATCCCGACCTTTGCCACTTGCGATCTGCCACAAACCATAGAAACCGGATACACAAAGATAGCTGTCAGACCATACATACCTAATCCAAGACGATGTTTCTAATGTCAAAGATTTTGCCACGGCTCACAGAGCTGCCGTGGTAGACTCACATGTGCGAAATTTGGAGTCCAAGGTCACGCCTCAAATAACTGCGAAGCGACAACTGACTGTGTTAACTGTGATGGTGAACATCCAGCTTACTCCAGGTCCTGTCCTAACTGGAAAAAAGAAAAAGATATTATCACTCACAAAGTGCGCGAGAACATCTCTTTCAAGGAAGCGCGTAAAAGGTGCTCACCATTCCACAGCACAACCTATGCCGATGCGACGCGTCAGGGGGCAGCGTCACACCGGCCTCCGCCACTTGTCCGGCCCGCGCACAGTGAGCGTTCGGCTGTGGCGCCCCCCGCCCCTATGGTGGGAGCAGCCAAGGCTGCCTTTCCATCACGAAACTCAGCCACACAAGTGACCTATAATAGTTCTGGCAGCAGCCAGGATAGCGCAGAGGCTAAGGAGGTGCCGGAAACCTGTGCACTGGTGGGGACAAAGGCTTCGTCTTCCTAGGCGAAGCCAAACCGACGTACACATCGCTCGTTAGAGCGAGTGCCTAATGCCTCGCAAGAGGCAATGGACACAACTCCTTCTCAGACGGCACAACGAGTGCCTAGGGAGAGGCGACTCTCCCAAGATCGCTCCAAAAAAGACAAGACACCAGTTACAGCGCCTGGAAAAGGCTCTGTAAAATAGGCTGTACACATCCCTTGAAACACACAGCACCTTTTATTTTCCTCCAACATGAACACAATAATGCAGTGGAATGTTCGAGGACTAATCCACAACCTAGACGACATACAAGAACTTCTCAGTAAGATAAGGTGCTAAGTAAGATAAGGTGATAAGATCCAAAGGTGCTGTGTGTTCAAGAAACACGCCTAAACTCCAGAAACACCAACTTCCTACGTCAGAATATTGTTTTCCGAAACGATCGCGAGGATTCTGCCACATCATCTGGTGGTGTGGCCATCATACTCGACAGAAGTATAGCCTGTCAGCAACTTCCACTCAATACGGCACGCGAGGCGGTAGCCGTTCGTGCTGTACTTCTGTGTAAACTCGTTACCATTTGCTCCCTCTACATACCCCCACATTATCCTTTACACAAGCATGAATTTCAGTCACTTATAGATGAATTACCAGAACCTTACCTTGTTCTTGGTGATTTCAATGCACACAGCAGCTTGTGGGACGACACGCGTATCGATGCACGAGGACGCCTAATCGAACAATTCGTTTTCTCCACAGGTGCGTGTATCCTGAATAAGAAGGAACCCACATACTACAATTTCGCAAACAAAACATTTTCTTCCATTGATCTCAGTGTAGCTTCCCCGTCCATATTTCCTGAATTTAAATGGGAAGTTAGAAAAAATCCTTATGAGAGTGACCATTTCCCCATACTGCTGAGATCACTACTACAAGACGAACCTCCACCACAGGCACCCGATGGAAGTTCGATACGGCAGACTGGGAGAAATTCCAAAGCCTTACAAGTGGTATCTTGTGGCATGACATATCTTCGCTGGGAATTGATGCTGCTGTTGAGTATCTTACATTTTTTATAATCGATGCCGCTTCTCAATGTATACCTGAAATGAATGGTGCGACCTGCAAACGCCGTGTCCCATGGTGGAACGACGAATGTCGGAACGCTCGTAGGAAACAGAACAAAGCGTGGGGGTTGCTACGCGACTCCCCAACTGCGGATAATCTTGTCAATTTTAGGAAAATTAAATCGGAGGGCAGAAGAACGCGCCGACAGGCCAGGAGAGAGAGTTGGGAGAAATTTTTATTAGGCATCAAGTCATATACAGACGAGGGCAGAGTCTGGAAGAAAGTTAATAAGATAAAAGGGCTACAAACTTATTCACTCCCGTTGGTAAACACACAAGGCGACACTCTGGAAGACCAAGCTAACTGCCTGGGAGCACATGTTGAACATGTGGAAAGCTCATCCCATTATTCGCCAACACTTAAAAGACACAAGGCTACAATAGAAAAGCAGAAAATAGAAAGAAAATGCACCGGAGACGAGGCATACAACCAGCCATTTTGCATCGCTGAGCTGTATGCATCGCTTAGTTGTTCCAACAAGTCTGCCCCAGGCTCTGACCGCATAGTTTATCAAATGCTAAAACACCTTCCCCATGAAACAAAGGAAACTCTCCTCTGCCTTTACAATGCTGTATGGTCCTCCGGCGAAATCCCCTCCGCCTGGAAAGAGGCCATTGTCGTCCCTATACTGAAGCAGGGCAAGGACCCATCGTCTACTTCGAGTTACCGGCGTATAGCACTAACAAGCTGTTTCTGCAAACTGTTCGAAAAATTGATAAACTGCCGACTAATACATTTCCTCGAATCAAACAAACTACTTGACCCGTACCAATGCGGGTTTCGAGAGGGTCGGTCCAACGCCGACCATTTGATACGTATTGAAACGCTAATTCGTGAAGCTTTTGTCATAAGCAGTTCTTTCTGTCTGTATTCCTTGATATGGAAAAAGCCTGCGATACCACGTGGCGGTTTGGAATACTTAGAGACATCTTGCACGTTGGTATACGTGGTAACCTGTTAAATGTCATAGAAGGTTATCTATCTAATCGCACATTCCGCGTTCGTGTGGGAAATGCTATATCAAGACCGTTTGTGCAGGAAACTGGAGTGCCACAGGGCGGGGTGCTGAGTTGCACTCTATTTATCGTAAAAATGAGTTCTTTGCGTCTGTATATCCCAAGAAACATGTTTTATTCTGCATACGTCGAGGATGTACAGATAGGTTTCGCCTCGTGCAATCTTGCAGTCTGTGAGCGGCAGATTCAGCTTGGTCTGAACAAGGTGTCTAAGTGGGCAGACGAGAATGGATTTAGCCTTAACCCACAAAAGACCACCTGCGTCCTGTTCTCTAGGAAGAGGGGTCTGCACCCCGATCCTGACATTGAGTTGCAGGGACAACGTGTGGCCGTAAAAACAGACCATAAATTTTTAGCTGTGATACGAAGCACACATACAGTATATAAGAAACAAGAGCATGAAAACAATGAATATTCTAAAAGTGTTGTCACGCACTGCTTGGGATAGTGACACAAAGTGCCCTTTGAATCTGTATAAGAGCCTCATACTCACAAGACTAGATTACGGCGCCATAGTGTACCATTCCGCTACGCCAAGCGCCCTAAGGATGCTGGATCCTGCGCACCATCATGGCATCCGCCTAGCCACTGGTGCCTTCAGCACAAGTCCTGTGTCAAGCCTGTATGTAGAGGCGGACGTGTGGTCGCTTGACATGCAACGTTCATACTTAAGCCTCACCTATTTCCTGAAAGTAAACTCGAACGCAGAACATCCGTCCTTCTCAATCATAAATGATATGACCAGTGCCACACTCTTCTCACTACGTGTGAGAAAAATTAGTGCAGAAATGGACATCCCACTACTTGAAAATAATTTGATCGCCCCAGCAAAGTCAGTGCCACCGTGGCAGTGGCAACTCATAGAGTGTGATACTTCGTTTGTAGAGGTCACAAAAGACGCTCCAGAGGCACATATCTAGATGCATTTTCTAGAAATCCAGTTCAAGTACTCGTCCTGCACTCAGTTTTACACTGACGCTTCCAAGTGGCATGCAGGGGTGTCTTTTGCAGTAGTCGGACCGTCATTCTCTGAGTCCGATGTACTGCACCCGGAAACAAGCATTTTTACGACTGAAGCCTATGCACTTTCATCAGCTGTGAAGAGCATAGGCAAGTCAAAACTCAAACGATCAATAATATTTACAGACTCCCTAAGCGTTGTAAAACCTATCATGACTCTACATAGACACAAAAACCTTGTACTCAATGATCTCTATTCTGCTCTGTGCAAAGCATACATGTCTAACGAGCATATTATTTTGTGCTGGGTGCCTGGCCATAGAGGCATCGAGGGCAATGTTCTGGCTGATCAAATGGCCTCATCAACTACATCGCGAGCCCTTAACCCTACCGCTTCTATCCCTGCCGCAGATCTCAAGCCCTACTTGAGAAAGAATCTTCGAAGCCACTGGAAGCGCTTGTGGCATGCCGAAACTAACAATAAGCTCCACTTAGTTCAGCCACAGATAGGTCCCTGGCATCCCGTTACGAAAATACGAAGAACTAATGTCCTATTCTCTCGTCTGAGAATAGGACATTCATACGGCACCCACAATTTTCTTTTAACTGGAAATGACCCACCAACCTGTGGTAGATGTGGAGAGAGGCTTACCGTGCTCCACGTCCTCGTGCAGTGCAGGGAAGCCGAAACAGAGAGAAAAAGGCACTTTCCTCTAGCGTATCGGTACTGTATCCCTCTCCATCCCGCTATGTTTCTGGGTGACAAACCCCTCTTTAACACCAAAGCTGTCCTGGGTTTTCTTAGCGATGTTATATTGCATGTTATTTGCCCAATAGTTTCGTAGCGCATTCTCTCTCCCGAGGATGTCGCCGCGATAGTAGTTTTGTATAGCACGCGTCTCCAGGCCCTTGCGTTTCAAAGGGTCTGTCAAGGCAGTAGTGCTTTTTGAAAAGGATTATCAGTGATACATTTTCGTTTATCATCATTATCTTGCAATTTGTTCTTTCGTGTTCATAGTGCTCCTCATTAGCCATTGCCATAATTTTATTACCTATATATTTTACGCATTTCCCAGCGATAGTTCTTTAGGCCCATTTACAGCCACAACACATCTACCTTTCGCAATTCATTGCTCCATTGTCAACTTATGAACACTGGCCTGGCGCTCTTTGGCCATACCTGGCCCTTGCGCCATTAAACACCATACATCATCGTCAAATGCCATCCGGTCCCGGGGAGGACCTCCCATTAAGTCCGTGCAAAGTTATGCGAATCTCCTCTACCCCAAACTCTGCATCCAGATAGGTGTTGTCCAGGCCTAAATAATCTAGATAGTCCTTGGACTGTCCGGGCGTGACTACTGGAAGATACTTGTCGGCGAGATACTGTCGACCAACATTTCCTCGGAAGCCATCCGCACGGCATCATGTACAGTTCGAGCGAGAAGGTGTCTCTGGTTTGATTAATTGTTAACTTCATTGAGGAAGTGCTTTAACAGGTTCCAGGATTTAACATTGCGCATCTGCCCATCAAAGGAATTGCAGATCTCGTCCAGCTCTTGCCTATAGAGGACTGGCAATGCTCCTCAATCTGTTTGTTAAGCTCAGAAATTTTCTTGCGTAATGTGCGATTAAGGCGCTGGCCCTTCCATCTAATGAGCACGGTCTGCTTAGCTTCTAGCAAGTGGGCCAACCGGCTGTCCATCTTGTCGATATATAGATCAGTAGAAATCTTGGAGGTAGCCCACTTTACATCCTCCTGAACCTTACTCATGCATTGTTCCAGGGTAGGTTTGGGGCCCGAACCAAGCTGACCCTCCCGGAGCTTACGGAATTTATCCCAATGCGTGAACGAGAACTCCCGCTGTTTTCTACCCGCAATCAAAACTGAGCCTCGTTAATATAGTGATCGCTACCCAGATCCACGGCCAGGTTACTCCATTTAGGTTAAGACGCAAGCTTGACAAAAATAACCTCAAGGGTCGAGTCCCTACACGTTGACGTGCCAATGATGATTGGAAATGCGGGATCAGCGATCAACGTCAGCTCAAGATCCGTGGCGGCTTGCCAGAGATATCTACCTTTGTCAGTATCATACCTATAGCCCCATACATGAAGCGAGGCATTGAAGTCCCCCTCTCACTACAGGATTTGGACCTACCAGGTCTACAGCCTTGCGACAGAAGGCCTTAAACCTCTGCCTCCGTTCATTAGGGCCGCTGTAAACATTGAGAATAAATATTCCGCCTCGGTTCAAGCCGTTGGGTATAAGTTCCACCATAATATTGTCACGAGCCTTTAGAAATAGTCTTGTGGGTTTAATAAACCGTAGATCAGCTGGCTCCTGGAAAACGCTTCCGTCGCGGCTCGCTCTCGAGCAGGGAAGAGACGTGCGGCTCTTGGGCTCGACTCACTCGTGCCCTCGACCCACTACCAACAGGTGGCAATATCGCCCCTTCCGAACAAAAGAATCGCCTCGATGTTAAAAAATAGGCATAGAAGACAACAACAAGGCAGGCAAAGCGGAAGTACACAAAAAAAAGTAAACGTCACGCCTGCACAGTCAATGAACGAAGAAACAAGCTCCCAAAGATAAAGGAAAAGTAGAAACAAAGAAGGAAATGAGAGAAAAAAAAAACAAAAACAAACAAGTTACGGACGCGCAATGTACGGCTTCATGCACACAACATGAACTATGTCCGAGCTCTGTTGTCCTTGTGTCTTACTCCGTGTCTGCGACGTGTCAGGGATAACTTCGTAGTTTATGTCAGTGACGCGGAGGAGCACTTTATACGGACCGAAATACCGGCTCAGCAACTTTTAACAGAGGCCACGACGGCGAACGGAGGTTCACACCCAAACTTGGTTCCCGGGGTTGTAGGACACGTCCTTGTGGCGGATGTTGTAGCGTTGTGCGTCTACCTGCTGCTGCTGGCCGATGCGCAACCGCGCGAGCTGCCGAGCTTCCTCGGCACGCTCTGCGAATTCCTCGGCGTCAGTTGTCAATAGGCCAGCATCTTGACATGGAAGCATAGAGTCCGGCATCGTCTGGACTCCGCGACCGTGGAGAAGGCGAAAGGGCGTGATACGTGTCGTCTCTTGCACGGCGGTGTCATAAGCGAAAGTCACGTAAGGCAAGATATGATCCCATGTTTTGTGTTGGCCGTTGATGTACATGGCGAGCATGTCTGTAACCGTCTTATTCAGTCGCTCAGCAAGTCCATTGGTCTGCGGATGATACGCGGTCGTCTTGCGATGCCTGGTGTCGCTTAATTCAAAACCTTGGTCCATAAGCTGCGCTGTGAATGCTGTCCCTCTGTCTGTTATTACAGTGGAGGGAGCAGCGTGACGCAAGACAATGTGGCGCATGAAGAATTGCCCTACCTCTGAGGCCGTGGTTCGTGGGATCGCCTGCGTCTCAGCACAGCGTATTAAATAATCAGTCGCGACGATCACCCATTTGTTGCCGTCGGCAGACGGAGGAAATGGTCCGAGAATGCCCATGCCGACTTGGTCGAAAGGCGTGTGAGGTGCTTCAATTGGCTGAAGTGAGCCAGCCGGCTTAACGGATGCTGTCTTGCTGCGCTGGCATTCACAACAGCCTTTAACGTTTTGTTTGACGCTTGCCAAAAGCCCGGGCCAATAGTACATTTCGCTTACTCTAGCGAGTGTTCGTGAAAAGCCTAAATGACCAGATGTCGGTTCGTCATGGCAAGCGAAGAGGACGTCGTCGCGCATGTCCCTTGGAACCACCAGTAGGTAAGCACAGCTAGTCGAACGAGCATTCTTCTTATGCAGCACGTTGTCTCGCAGACAGATGGATGTCAGCGAGCGGTACAGATGTCGTGGTATGGTTGTGTCGCGGCCCTCTAAATGATCGATGATCGGTCGAATCTCAGCGCCGTCACGCTGCCGTCTGCTCAAGTCCGACGAACTAATGACGCCCAGGAAGCCGTCATCGTCCTCTGTTTCCTGACTGGTAGGATCAATGAGCGCGCTAGACAGCGTGTCACCGTCTTCATGCTTACGGCCAGACTTATAAACGATGGTGATGTCAAATTCCTGTAGCCGCAAGCTCCACCGTGCCAGTCGTCCTGAAGGGTCGCGCATATTTGCCAACCAACAAAGGGCATGGTGGTCCGTCACAACTTTGAAGGGACGACCATAGAGATAGGGGCGAAACTTGATCGCCCACACGACCGCGCGGCACTCTTTCTCCGTAGTCGAATAATTCGCATCGGCACGCGACAGGGAGCGGCTGGCATATCGTATGCTATAACTCTTTCCACTCCATCTTGACGCTGGACGAGCACTGCGCCAAGGCTGTGCCACTGGCGTCAGTATGCACCTCAGTATCGGCATCATCGTGAAAATGTGCATGAACGGGTGCTGACTATTGAAAATCCGCCTATTGCGCATCATGCCAGACAAGTGGCGTGCAGTCGTCCCTTGTAAGGCGAATCAGAGGGTCCGCTATGTTTGAAAAGCCTTTAATAAACCTGCGATAGCAGGCGCAAAAACCCAGGAAGCGCCCGACGGCCTTCTTATTGGCAGGAACTGGAAATTCGGCTACAGCGGAAAGCTTGCCTGGATCGGGTCGGACCCGAGGAACTTGACCTCTTCATACTCAAAGGGGCACTTTTCGGGCTTAACTGTGAGGTCTGCCGATCGGATGGCTTTTAGCACACTCCGAAGGCGTTGAAGATGCTACTCGAACGTTTCAGAGAATAAGACCACATCATCTAGGTACACAAGACAGGCCTGCCACTTCAGTCCAGTGAGGGCAGTGTCCATCATTCGCTGGAAGGTAGCCGGGGCTGAACACAAGCCAAAAGGAAGCACTCGAAATTCCTAGAGACTATCTAGAATCACAAAGGCTGTTTTCTCGCGATCTCGTTCGTCTACCTCGATTTCCCAGTACCCGCTTTTTAAATCGAGAGAAGAAAAATAGTGGGCACGCCGTAGTCTATCAAACGAGTCGTCGATACGGGGCAGCGGATACAAGTCTTTTTTACTCACGTTGTTAAGCTTCCGGTAGTCGACGCAGAAGCGTAGCGTCCCGTCTTTCTTTTTGACAAGAACGAGCAGAGACGACCATGGGCTGTTGGAAAGTTTGATGACGCCATCGTCAAGCATCTCCCGGACTTGCGTACGTATGGCTTCGCGTTCTTTTGCCGACACGCGGCCAGGCTGCTGGTGTATCGGGCGTGCGTCTTCGTACGTGATGATCCTGGGTTTAGTGATCGATGTCTGGCGTACCTTTGAAGAACTTGCGAAGCAGGTCCTGAATTCAAACAAGAGCCTTTGCAGTGCCGTCTGGCTATCGGTGGACAGTTCAGAATTGATGTCGAGATGGCCCAGAGACGTGTCTCCCGTCTCCACTACTTCTGACGTGAAACAGTTGTTAACGTTTGCTACTGCGTCTACAAACGCTAACGAAGTGCCGCGGAACAGGTGTCGGTGCTCGTTGCTAATGTTGGTAGCAAGCAATTGCGAATGGACATTACGAAGCTGTAGAACACTTTGAGCCACAAAAACACCTTGCTTCAGTAGGCGTTCCAAGTTACTTTCGGCCACCGCTTCGCCATCGCGTAAGCCACAGCATGTGGCGTCGATGAGGACACTGGCTCTTGGAAGAAGCGTTACACTACCTGCAGAAACACGAAGTACGTCGTCACGCCGTTGGCCGTCTTGCATGTCGATTGTTCATTCGGCTGAGAGTGTGATACGACGCACTTGCAGATAAATAATAGCGCCGTACGCCGCGTAGTAGCGCAGGAAGTCAACCCCAACAATAACGTCGCGGGAGCATTCACGTAAGACAAGGCAGCTCGCAGCGAATGTAGATCCTTGAATCTCAACTGTAGTTGTGCAGGCGCCATTAGAGTAACGACGTGGCCATCATAATCTGCGAGTTATGCCAGGAGGTGATTACTTCCTTCAGCTGCGTTTAATCCCGCTTAATATAGAGAAGTCGGCGCCGGTGTCCACTAAAGCACTAAAGACGTAACCGTCAATACTCACTGGCACATCGAGCAAAAGCCGGTGGTCACGTTCAGCCGCAGGTGATGTCGGATCGGTATACCTTTCCGCATCTGCGTCGATCGGAGGTCTTGAGCTCTTCGACTTTCAGCGACCTCGCCCCCAAAGATCGCGTCTGTTTTCCCGGCGAGGACTGGGCGACTGCTCGGAAGAATACCGCTGAGGGGGAGGTTAAAATAGTCTCGGAGACGAGATCGCGACTGCCGCACGGCAGGCGGTGGCAAGCGTTGCTGAGAGAGGTAGTCCGCAATGTCCCGGAGTCGCTGGCCGTATCGGAGCGGCGGCGAGTATGCGGAAAAGCCGCGAAGCCCAAGGCGCCGCTCTGGGCACTGGCGGTACAAGTGGTCAGCTTCACCTCAGTGGAAGCACAGAGGCCGGTGATCAGGTGTGCGTCAAACATCCGACTTCCGAGGGGGCGTGCGCCTGTCGTCGATGTAGTGAACTGCTTGCTCCGAACGATGGGCAACTGGAGCGGCACGAGCAAAGGGCGGCGGCTTGTATGCAGCGTCGTAGTACGATATCGGCTGCGCCGACTGAAGTGACACTGTAGGAGAAGCACGAACGAACTGCGGCGTAGCTGAAGCAGGGCGCTTTAAGGCTTACGCGTAGGTCGCACGGTGGCATTCAGGAGGTACTGCCACAGCTTTATCAGGAGGCAAGGTGTCTAGGCGCGCCTGGTGCAGTTCGTCCTTAATAATACTTGCTATGGAGCTTCCGTATGGTAAGTACTCGCATAGTTCTCGCATACAGTCACTCTTGCTTCCTATGGCCGTGATAATGTCGGCAGCAGACATGCAGTTCGCTTGCCGCTTATACAGGTCCACGGCCTCGGCCAAGAACTCCGCGACTGTTTTCGAAGGGCTCCGCACGAGACCAGCAAAGAGTTGCTCCTTGACGCCGCGCATCATGTGACGTAACTTCTTCTCCTCCGTCATTCTTGGATCAGCTCCTTTGAAGAGGCGCGTCATGTCTTCGATATACGAGGTCACAGTTTCGTTTGGCAACTGGACGCGGACCTGAATCGCTTGTTCCGCTTGTTCGTGGCGATGAGCACTGGTGCAAGTCTCTAAAAGCTGATGGCAAAACTCTCGCTACGACGTCAGTTACTCCTCGAGGTTCTGAAACCACGTACGCGCGCAATCCTCCAGGTAGAATAAACGTGTCTCGGTTTTTCCGCGTCGTTCCATTTGTTTCCGGTAGCCACGCGCTCGAAGTCGACTATCCGGTCTTCGACGTCTTAGTACATTGTGCCATCAAACTGCGTCGGGACCCGTGGGCTCTCAAGTGTGTACCGGTTCGACATCGTGCTTCCCGTAGCGGTTGAGGCGGGTTGAAGGGAAGCCCTTGTCATACCGGTTGATTTGGTGGGAACCGTAGCGCCGACGACTTTTGGGGACAGTCCCCTGATCCTGCAGCTGGCCCGATGCACTGGAGTGTATACAGGCACTGGATTCGTAGTGCGGATCCTTGGAGGGGTCTGCAACATCCTTCAGGGCGTGTACCCAGCACCTCTACCAGTTTGTCACGAGCCTTCAGAAGTACTCTTGTGGTTTTAATAAACCGTAGAGCAACTGGCTCCTGGAAAACGCTTCCGTCGGGGCTGGCTCTCGAGCAGGCAAGTGGCACGCGGTCTTTTTTGTTCTCTTGGACTCCACCCACTCCCTACAGGTGGCAATATAGTCAACATTGCTAGTTGTCATTTTAAGGTCGTGTACCACATAAGTGAGCTTATTACTCACCAAAAACAAGTTCCCCTGCCCGCCATCTGTCATACGACCAGGCGAAATCAAGTCATCGAAAGACCAGATGCAAAAGTCTCTTGAATTAGAATAGTAAGGGGTTTCCCTTGATGGCTCCACACATATTGTTGCAAAGATATTGCTACCCCTGCAATTCCACTGCCAAACACGGAATACTTCAAGGGCCGGAGCCATCTCGTGCAGGTTGAATGTTACCTTACCGAGGTGGGTCAAGAGCAGTAACAATATAACTAGTGATGGGAAAGGGGAGTGGCACAAGAGCTAGGATCTATTGTCGCAATTGGTCCAGCCACCAGATCCAATAGTGAATCAACCCTAGCAAAGCGCTGGTTCGTGCCCATCTCGAGCGCTGTAATCCTATACGGCATCTCATCGAATCGGTCCCCCCCCCCCCTGTTTGATACCCTCGTTGAGCGCGGTGAGCAACTCCCGCACCTCCGATTGAGCCCTCCGCGATACGTTCTCCTCTTCACAGGCTATGGTCCTCTTCTTCGGGGGTCGTGGCTCGTCACCTTTCTCAGCTACCGGAACCTCCATAACTTCTACTTCGGTTGCAGCCGAAACCTGCTCACTGTTAGCGGTTTTGATCATCGCAATCTCTGCTATTAACCTGTTCATACTTTCCCTTCATGGCCACATTTTCGCGCTCAATCTCCTAATTTTCCCCGCACTAGGATCATGCTCTGGCCGTAGCTCCGAAATGACCTCTGATGGTCCTCCACGGACCCGATCAGCCCAGGTGGGACGGCGCCCTTTGTGAGCGGTGTTCTGTTGCTGCTGCTGTCCCTGCTGCTGCTGTTGCTGCCATTGGTTTCCCATCAGGTCCAGGCCAGGCCCTGGATCTGGATTGGCTTCAGGATTCGAAGCGAACCCTAGAAGTGGATCTTCCCCAGGCTCGTCCTCGGGAACTGCTCCGGGATGTACGACGGCACCCTCTGGATCGCGATCTGGATCGGCGATGCCATCCCTCGGGAGCAGGCTGCTGTGGGTGCTGCTGTTGAAGCACCGGAAACTGTCACCCGTAGTTGCGGTAGTCTGGGGTAGACTCCTCAACTTGACCTCTCTCAGCCCTTGTTCGTTCTCGCCGACGTCGTCGAACGACATATGGCATCTAGAAACGCTGCTTACATTCTTTTCCGGCCGTGAGATGACTCCCACCGCACAGCTTCCATTTAGGCAGGCATTGATGGCTCTCCTCCGGATTAGAAATTCCGCACCCTCTATATATGGCTTCACGGGAGGCCGGACACACATCGGCGCGATGTCCAAGCCTTCCACACCCGTAACAGATGTCAATCCGCTTGCCGTAAAGCATGCACCTGACTAGTACATTGCCGTTTCTCACGTAGCTGGGTACCCGGTATCTATGAAAGGCGATAAAGACAGCACCGGTGTCCTTGATCCTTTTGGCTGCCAAGGCCAGGGGGTTCCATGAATTTACTATTTTGCGTTGCAGTACTTCCGGCCCGTCACAACGGGGGATGTCCCGGATGACTCCGTTGCACGTAGCATAGGGTGCCGTGCATTAGGCCGCAACTTCGTCCATGCGCTCCGCTACCAAAATATTCTTGATTCTGACGCACTTGGTAGCATTCTCCTCCTCAGGGGTGCTCACCACGACTATATTTTGTTGAAAATTTGGAGAGATCGTGTCCGCTTCACGCTTCGAAGCGTCGATGCAAGCCGCGGTGGTGATTAGGTTAGCAACCACGGTCGGGCCTATTATGGAAATATTCAGGCCACCTCTTATTCTAATCACAATCTTGATATCCTCCCTTGGACGCGCCGGCATTCTTCCACGGCGAATAATGTGATTCCTGACGCTAGCCCCGGCTCTACCAACATTCTACCAGGGCGCCACGCTAGGCATAGTCAGCTCCAGCAATGGAGCCGTCTTTCGACGATTTGGTCAAAACACGTCGCTGGCCGTTAATGCGCCAGCCAGCATCTTCTGAAAAGTCCTCGGGGGAAAATTACTCGCCTTCCACCATATATTCTATGATAAGAGTTCCCTTCAGGCGACCAAGAGGCCCGGACCAACTTCCCACCAAAAGGTGCTAGCAGTTAGGGTGAGCTCCACCGGTGGCATGGTGGAAGCGAAAAGTAGCCGTAAAATTGGAAAAATCACTCACTGACAAAAGTCTGGTATCCAGTTGCAGATCACAACTTCGCTGATCCGTCGATAACAAAATTGGGCACCAAAAAGTAAAATGTCCCGTCTAAACTGCCCGAAAAAACGGGAGCCGATGCGGGCACACCGGACATATTTCTACTTCTTCTAGGAGTGAGGATGAATGGCGAATATCTCAGCAACCTTCGATTTGCAGATGAGATTGTCCTATTCAGCAACAATGGGGACGAATGACAACAAATTATTGAGAACCTTAACCGAGAAAGTGTAAGAGTGGGTTTGAAGATTATTATGCAGAAGACAAAAATAATATTGAATAGCCTTGCAAGTAAACAAGAATTCAGGATCTCCAGTCAGCCTCTACAGTCTGCAAAGCAGTACAGGGGACCCTGATCATGAGAAGGAAACTTACAGAAGAATAAAATTAGGTTGGAGTGCACACGGTAGGAATCGCCTAATCCTGACTGGTAGCTTACCACTGTCATTGAAAATAAAAGTCTACAATCATTGCATTGCACCGGTGCTAACATATGGGGAAGAAACTGAGGTTAAGAAAGAATCTAGAGAACAAGTACCACACAAATAGAAATGGAGCAAAAAATGTTAGGCCTCACTTTAAGGGACAGGAAGGCAGCGGGGTGGATCAGAGAGCGAACGGGGATTGCCGATATTCTAGTTGACATTAGGAGGAAAAAATGGAGCTGGGCAGGCCATGTAAGGCGTAGGATGTGTAACCGGTAGACAATTATAGTTACAGAATGGTTACCAAGAGAAGGGAAGTTCAGTTGAGGACGGCAGAAAACTGGGTGGGGTGATTAAGTTAGGAAATTTGCAGGCGCAAGATGGAATCAGCTAGCACATGACAGAGTTAATTGGAGATCGCAGGGAGAAGCCTTCGCCCTGCAGTGGACATAAATATAGGCTGATGATGATGATATTTAAGTCAAGACGAGCACGTGTTTAAGCACGTGTTTACCTGGAGTAATCGGTATGTCATCAATATCTCGTGTTTTACTATTCTTAAATAAGTCAAATATAACACATATTTCCGCCTCATCGGTTGGGTCAAGGCACATTCTGAAAGGGTTTCTATTTATCGGATGTTTAGTCATACTTGGATATTGAGGCCAGGACACAATATATCTGAGAAAATTGCTAAATTGTTCTGCAAGTTCAGGTCCCTCAATACAGTGTCCTTGAAAATCTAACTCCATGATTGCTGGCGAGATTTGTGTGCGATTCAGTAAAATGTTTAGTTTATTCCACATCTGCGGACTACCTTACAGCACTCTTTACTAAACTGCTCGTGCAGGAAGCAGCATTTTTTTCCTTCAGAAAGGTGTTTAGCTTGCTTCGATACTTTTTATAATTGTTAATATCCTCTGCAGATGTGGCCATGAGAAATTTTTGAACAATCTTGATTTCCTCTTTATTTTTCGTAAACATTCGCGGTTAATCTATGATTTCCGGCTTTTTTTTACATGTTCGCAATTTTTTTCTTTAAAATGCTGAAAGTAAATGCGCTTGAAAACAAGAATGAAAGCCTCGTATGCATCATTGGCAGTTAAGGAGTGAAAAAATTCAATCCAAGTTTCTTTTTCAAGGCACGTACTATTATGAGCAATATGAAAGGGAACACAGGAACGCGTAGAAAACACCCTCACACCCAGCTATGGGTGATACGCAGCGGCCGCCGTCGGAAACAAAGTGGAAAGGGGAACGCTGTTCTAACAACTGTTCGCACTCCCGTCGTGCTTCTGCAAAGTGCGGAACTTCGCATCGCCAGCAGACAGTGATAACACTCTTAGATATTGCGTCACTGCAACTGGGTGCGTCGATTCTTATAAAGAATCGGTTTGAAACACAGGGCAAGCTTGGTTAATTGCGCGACGAAAAAAAAAGAAGAATGAATCAAAGAAATGAGAATGAATCGGTGTAAGTCCCTGCGACTATTACCGCCTTATTGGCTGTCGGACGATACCATACTATCGGCGAAATGACGTAAGCTGCTGATTTGTAGAAATGCCAGCGTGATGGGAGTGCCCACAGTTAGTGGAAGAGCGCCCACCTTTCACAGTGCCATTCGCGTATCGCTCCGAGTCTGTTTCGAGGCTGTTTGCCACGCGTTGCTGTGTTCCCTTTCATATTGCTCATAATAGTGCGTGTAGAAGGAGTTTGAAGTCGCGGACGTGATATTCTGGGCTGTTTTTACATCATTCATTTGCGCATGCGCTGACAAACAAATAAAAGGGAAAGTGGTCGCTTATATCATAGCAGAGCACACTGGCTGTCAGACTTTGTGTTTATATTGGTAATAAAAAGATCAATCAGTGTCTCTGTGGAATGTAACACGTGTAGGTGCATCGGTTACAAAAGCTTGACCAGATGACTCCAGCACTGAAAAAAGCGCTTCTTTATGGTGGCAAGATAAGATGTCAATATTTAGGTCTCCGCCAAGAATTGGGTTCATGGTTTTTGAATTTACATAATTGAGAAGGTTTCAATGTATTCAAACAAATGCTAATTACTCTCTTTATAGTGGCCGATAGATAACAATGTAAATAAATTTGCTAGATATTAGGGTCAGACACTATAAATCATCGCATATAACGAAAAACTCAGGATCTATTTCAGATTCTAACTCAAATTTTGCGAGCTGTTCTAGACCACCACATTGCTTGTTTGGTTCATTAAGGAAGAAGCTTCGATAGTCTCTTTGCGCAAAGTTATCTACATTTGCAGAATAACATGTGTCTGTCAACATTGTCAGATCAAAACTGAAAACAAATTCATCTAAGAAAGCCCAGTTCGTCCTCCTTGTTTCTAAGGGACCGCACAATCACGTGAAAGCAAGTGAAAACATTTTTAAAAGCGTGAAATGCATAATTGACATCCTGTGAGAACAAGGACATTGCAAAGCAGAGTAAGGGAAACAGAATGTGCACTGAACGCAAACTAGGTAATCGTTACGAGATCGTAGTCATTACGAATGTGCACAATCAGTGATGCTTAGTCATTGCTGGCCAAAATATTGCCGTTGCTTGTCCAAGCAAATCGCCGGTTTTTCACTTTCTTTTGCACAAGCGCCATGCTTCAGCGTCGGGCAAAAGTGCTCGTTAACATACTGTGGCGAACCGGGAGAAAATCCCAGTTCCCGAGTTGACAGGCGTGTCTTTTTTGCTTTTTGCAGGATTGAATTTCGTTTAGTGTGGTTCTTGAACTGCACGATAATGTTTGGAGTGGCATTAGCATATCTTGTCGGCACACGATTGCACACTTTGATATCTGTTGCCGTGACAGGTTCATTTAAAGCAGCACCGATTTTATGCAAAACTTTAGGCAGGATTTCGCTTTCAGTCAAACGTACACCTTTAATCTCGAAGTCGCGGTTTCCTGAGTATTGCTCAGATGCAGTAACGCTGTTCTCAAACTGTGAAACTTGCTTTGACAGCGTTGAGCAATCACCCACAAGTTTCTTGTTAATTGCCTTAGGCTCCTTGTTTTCGTTTGCAATTTCATCTTTTTCACGCTTGACTTTGCCGAGTTCGTCATGGCAGAAGTCGATATTTGTCATTAGTTCTTAGTTTATTTCTGAACAGGCGTTCTATCTTAAATTTGAAATCCGGTATTTCCCTCCTAAGTTTCTCACGAAGCCGCTAAGTTTCCGCTAGGATTCGCTAAGAAACTGCGAAGATTCCGCTAAGTTTATGATTACACCAATGTACTGTTGAGAAGTATCTGAAGAAATTGATATAGTTTCATACCTTTCCAGCATCCCATGAAAAGAAAATGTGAAGCTCTTCGGAGCAAACCGGTTCAGGACAGAATGGAAGGACTCCAAACTTGATGTTTGGATGTTAATTATTTTCCGCTACGTCGCGCAATTTATCAAAGGCGTCAGTAGCGGGTCGCATGAAATTCAAGGATATAACATAAATGCAAGGTGAAATATTCTGAAGGGCTACAACAATAAATATCGAAGAGTAGAGCAATGAGCAGGCGTACACTCCTCTTGTTTGAAAAACATCAGCCGAACACTATCATCTTCAAGTTTCAAAGTGCCATTAGTGATTGCCAAGGGTTATTCCACAGGCATAGGGATATTAAAAATATCGCTGTGAATCAAATGCCAAGTTACTAGGCTTGGTGGAAAAGTACCTGCAAAAATGCACTTTCTAGGCAATAGGTCCCCATGCTCGCAGTTGGCATAATCCTCACTGCGGCCAAAGTGCTTGTTCTGCACTTGATTGAAGAGCGACTGCCAAATGGCAAGCGCCTGCTCGCCCCTTCTTTCAGCAGCTCTCACTCTTGCTACAGCAATCCTTACCGAAAAGTAAGCTGGTTAATGATGAAGGTCACCACCCTCCGCGGTGGTTCAGTCAGCTAAGGCGTTGCGCTGTTGAGCACGAGATCGCGGGATCGAATCCCGGCCGCGGCGACCGCATTTCGATGGAGGCGAAATGCAAAAACGCCCGTGCGCTTGCGTTGTAGTGCACGTTAAAAACTCCAGGTGGTAAAAATTAATCCGGAGCCCTCCACTACAGCGTGCCTCATAATCAGAACTGGTTTTGGCACGTAAAAACCCAGAAAGAAGAAGAAGATGGAGGTCACCCACTTTTCAATCGCATCACAGCCCCGTGACCGTGAGACAGCCTTCAGCTTCTTTTTCAGCCCTAGATAAAAAATTGCGAACGTAGGCAATTATTTTAACTGCTCTGTTTTAAAGAAATTGGCACACTCGAATCACCACAACAGTCATCAACCAATTGAGAAGTAGTCTTCCATGATTATGAGGATAGCGCTTTGAGTTATACTCTAAAAAAATGTGGGCAGCTTGCACTAGTGGTGCAAGGCTGGAGTAAACAGCGGAGCTGGTGATCGACCTAGCTTCTTCCAGGTTTTACTAGGCTTGGCTACGTTTTGCTAGGAAATGCTATGCGCTTCTAGGCACGGCATTCCGAATCGGCTCGCCGCCAACGCGCAGATTCTCGCTTGGCCGCGCGACGCGCTTCGAAATGAGCGGCTTCTTCTTCGTGTGTCCGGATCTTCTTTGGGCGTCCCATGGCAAGGCTACATGTACTCGCCACAGAGTCAACGAGAGTTTTGCCACCGTTGCCGCGGCTGCGAGCTTTATTTCCCCGATGACATCCCGGCCAAGCTGCGCCTCTACACTTTCCGGGGCGTGGCTGGTCGAAACCTGCCGAGCCGCCGCCAGAGGCGCCGGCTGCAGTCACGGATAGGGAGCCTACATTAGGGAGCCTAATCAACCACCAGATTAGGGAGCCTAATCAACCACCGCCGATCAGGGGTTACGGGGGCCCTGCTCAGCTCGAAGTTCGCGGCATTGGCTGCCGCGGGGGTCACCATCTCATTTCATTGGCTGCCTTCCCATGTGGGAATAGCCGGTAATGAGGCAGCGGATACCCTCGCCAAAACCGCCCACCATCCTGAAGTGCCGCTCACACGAGCAGTCGCTTCCTCAGATTTTTCAAGGCAGCGCCTGAAAAAAATTGCCGCGTATCTGCGTGCTTCGCTGCAAATGTCGTCGAAAGACGATAGTCTTCTGCCGGCCGTACTACATGAGTGCTGGTCTGATCGGCGGCCACCCGTGATGCTGTTCTCGTACCATTTCCGTCCTGGCATGATAAATGCAATGGAGGTTTGTTTGAACAGATTTCATTTTACCGCATTATTATTGCGATAGCAATTATATGGACACTCAAAAGCAGATTTCTGCCGTCGGCGTCGCCGTCGCCGTCGCCGTGAGGTTCCGTATGACGTCAATGGAGATGAAATCGTCGCCGCGCGCCGCCGAACGCTGTATGTGCGAGTGAAAGGGCGCGAGGGGCGCGCGCTTTCACGGGGAGTGAACGCACGGCGGAGAACAAACGCGCGTTCTGCGCCGTGCTCCCTTAAGGACGGCAGAAGTAGGCGTCTCTTTCCTCCTTTACAATCACCATATATGTAGAGCAAACGCACCTTCTTCCGACGCGAGGGGGGGGGGAAGGGGGGACGGAAGGGAGGCGACGTTTAGCTGCGGCACCAAGTGCCTATTTATATCAGAGGCTCCGGCAACAGTCACCAACGCCGCACGCATTTTGAGCGAACGCCGGCAAAACGCCGACGGCGTCGACAACAGTTCTGCGTGTTGCCGGTGCTGCTGCATGTCCAAGTTTATACAGCTGATAAAGCTAATATTATTACTCCGTATAGCTCTCTACAAATTTTCTATCGGAATTGATGCTTCGCCTTTCAGGTGAAACTGCGACAACTTTTTTCGTCAAGCGGCCATTTATGTTTTGCCCTGCCTCAGACAGCGCTTCCTTTATGTTGAATCGGCCGCATCTGGCTGGCATGGATAAAATTGAGGAGGCGCTGCGTTAAAGCCCCTATATTTATAAAAGTAGCCCCATTCTTAGATCTTGCCGCCACCGCGCTCACCCCGGCGCTTCCTCCTCGCCCTCTCTTAGCCGCCTCCTGACGCCCCAGCCTCCTCCGCTCCCCCATTGGCCAATCCGTGTCACGTGGAAGTTCGCGTCGCGCTTTTGTATATTTTTTTTCTTTCCAGCGCGCTCCGACTGCCATTCTCGGGCCTGTGCGACGAAAGTGCTGTACGCACAAACGGATCAAACGTGTTAGCGACAAGAACTTCGCTGTGATGGCATGCTGCTGCGCCTTAAGTTGCCGCAACCGACAAGGCGAGGGCAAAAGGCTTTTTTTCTTTACCATCCGGCGTGCGCAAACGCTTGTTGCACACTTGATATTTGCGCCGTCTCGCATCGTCGCGTTGCTACTTCCAAAACGGCATTATTAAGACCAGTTACTGACTGACGAAGCAAAATCGCGCCTCAAAAAGGTCTCCGCAGGGCGCGATCGAAGTTTTCCTCGGATTTCCTCTGGTAGCGCGTTAGCTGTCGTCTGCCACGGCAGGCCCGACGCAGGCGGCGCTGTCGATATCGCGCCTCGATCGCGCTGGTCGCGCCGAGCGCGATAGTGGAACGGAGGAGGAGGGAAGTGGATGGCGCTACTTTTATAAATATAGGGGCTTTATGCTGCGTGAGACATGGACGCCATCTGGCAATACATCGGGAAACATGAGCTTGTGCAGAGGGTTTCCTTCCTCCATGGCAGAGGGCGCTCTTCGGCGTGCAGTCGGGGAACGTCGTTCGTAGGCGCGCATAGCATGGCATTTTCAGCAAAGCTTAAGAAACTAGGGTCTTTAGAGTTACGTATCTATGTATTTTCTATTAAAGGAACACACCTCCTAATACTTACCTAGGGATGTTGCGCCTCAGATATGCGTAATATTTACTTTGTGATCGATAACGTTCACAAGTATGAACAGCCGTACCAGTTTAAGTAGTGTGGGCGGTAAGCAAGTGGTCCAACTATGGCCGGGTGGCTGAATCGGGTGACAGACAGACAAACAGACAGACAGACAGACAGACAGACCAAATTTTCAGCGTTTAAGTTCCCCAAGAAAGACTATCGTCTTTAAAACTGCTCACAATCGTCCACACGGATGCCAGAGTGGCAAATGGCAACGGTCCCAGGTCACTTCCAGAGTGTGGCCTTACCAGGAGGGAACGCGCAACGTTGCTTCGACTGCGCACGGGCTGTGTCTGGACGGCGGCGCGGCTGCACGCCAAGGGACGCTCCACATCACCGGCCTGCGAACGTTGTGGCGACCCCGAGACCCTCGAGCACCTTCTCTGTGCTTGCCCAGCGCTGGCACAGGGCCGCTCAAGGGTCATCACTGCCTACAGACAACAGGGTCTACCTGCTGCGACAACCAGCGACCTCCTGTTCCCGTCGCCTCCCCACCTCCGAGCTCTCCATAGCCTTTTGGAGTTTGTGGAACTGAACGGAATTTCCGTCAATCGCTAAGCGCTCGTCCCTAGCAGGCCACCGCCTCCATCACCAGCCTCCTGCATGATCGGATGAGACTCTTGCTGCTTCTTCTTCTCTTCCCTTCCTTTCAACATCTTTATCTCCTTTTTCCCCTTCTCGTGACGCTGCGCCGTGCTCCCTATTGGGCAGCAGAAATAAGCGTCACTTTCTTCTTCAATAAAATCACTACTACTACTCTGGCTTTTCGGAACCGATTTTAACGAGTTTCTTCTAATTGATGCGCTTAACGCTTAATTATTCCTCCCTTTTAAATTATTCTAAATCACGTTTTTTATTTTGAACCAGTTTTGATCAATTATGCAGTTGTGTGGACCCTGTTTGAGCACTTGTTTTGATAGTGATCACGATCGACAGGTCACACGCGACGCCGACAGCCCGGGCCCCTAAAGTGCTTCGCACTTAAATCTAGGCGAGCCAGCGTGGGTTCCAAGCCGATGCGGCTCACTGCAGTCTAGTCTCTCTAGCCGTTGCTGTGGGTCACCACTCATTGCACGTCACTCTAATGTTGTATGACATCACTAAAACTTTTTTTACGCTTCCAAATGAAATTATTAATTTACCAGTGACAGCCTACTATCATAGCCTTGGTGCTCTTTGGCCACATCAGGCCCATGCGACAATACACTCCAATAATAATAATAATAATAATAATAATAATAATAATAATAATAATAATAATAATAATAATAATAATCATCATCACCAGGGCAGTGACCATTACATAATAACACTCGAGATAGCCGCTACAAAGCTAAGGGAATATAAGCTGATTCACTGGGACAAATTCCGTAAATTGAAAACTTCCCGAGGCTGATCCGCCACTCGAAACTGGATAGAGCAACTGGGATCTGACATCAGAGCTTCGGAGAGGGTTATTGTCACGGACGTCCAAACGGATAAGATTAATTCCAGGCTCTCTAACCTCCTCGAGGCCAAGCAGTCGAGATTAGCACGTTACAAAGGTCAACGGTTTGAACAGGAGACTTCGGAAGAAAATAGCAATATTGAACAAAGAAATCGAGGAATACTGCAGAGTTCTATGCAGACAGCAGTGGGACGAAGTGTGCACCTCCCTGGATGGCAGAATTTGCAAAGGCGGCGGCTGGGTCCTCCTCAAACATCTCTTGGATGAGAGGGGCTCCAAACCAGCTCAATGGTTGCTACTATGCAAAATTATTCACAAGGCGAGAAAAGAAATGGCGGATGGCAAGCTGTTGGATGACCTAGCTAGACAGTACCTCCCGCTCAAGAGCACACAATCACTCACCCCCCTTTCGGTCGGATACTTGGGGTCTCCCAATCGCGCCATTCACGGAGATTTCTCGGAGGGTGAAATTCGTCTTGCCATTCAGGAACTTAACAGCAATTCTGCCGCAGGCCCCGATGGGATCTCCTACAGAGTTCTGCGCAACCTTGAAGATAATCTGGAAAGAGGGCCGCGTTCCGAAAGGAATGGAAACACGCACGCACAGTACTGATTCCCAAGCCGGGCAAACAACTTGGGCTTCCAAACCTCAGACAGATCTCTCTGACGTCATGCCTCGGTAAGGTCGCGGAACATGTCGTGCTCAAGCGGCTTTCGAACCATGCGGAAGAGAACGAGCTTTTTCCGTACACCATAATCCGATTCAGGCCCGGACTTTCGACCCAGCATGCTCTGCTTAGAATTAAGAAGAGGCTTATAGAAAGGGTCACCCGCGATACAAGGGTCACACTCGGTCTTGATGTAGAGAAGGCTTCCGGTACTGTACGCCACACGGCAATTCTCCAGGCCATTTGTGGGCTTGGTGGAACCAACAACGGGACGTTCACAATGCGCTCTGCTTACATATTTCAGGCCTTGCTGCTCTCGGTCGCCGGAGTGAGCACGCACACGTGTCTGAACGGTGCAAGAGTGCTAATCAACGCAGCATCGACAAGCAAGATTGACCGTCGTTATACCAACCCTGTCATGATGAACTTCGCCGCGCATGCCATACCCGTGAGCGGCATCACGTCATCGGAGCGTACAGCTATAAGAAGAACGCCCTGCGACCGAACCTTCAGTGGGCTTGGTGGAACCAACAACAACGGCACTCTGCTTACATATTTCAGGCCTTGCTGCTCTCGGCCACCGGAGTGAGCACGCACACGTGTGTGAACGGTGCAAGAGTGCTAATCAACGCAGCATCGACAAGCAAGATTGACCGTCGTTCTACCAACCCTGTCATGATGAACTTCGCCGCGCATGCCATACCCGTGAGCGGCATCACGTCATCGGAGCGTACAACTATAAGAAGAACGCCCTGCGACTGAATCTTCAGTGTGCTTGGTGGAACCAACAACAACGGGAT
Source organism: Dermacentor silvarum (assembly GCF_013339745.2). Classification (NCBI taxonomy): domain Eukaryota; kingdom Metazoa; phylum Arthropoda; class Arachnida; order Ixodida; family Ixodidae; genus Dermacentor; species Dermacentor silvarum. Next base: position 133,208,544 of record NC_051163.1, read on the forward strand.
GTTCACAATGCGCTCTGCTTACATATTTCAGGTTAGTTATCCTTGTACCTGTAGAGACGATGATAGGTGTCTAATTCTTCGGCCAAGCCCACACACACTGCTTTCAATCGTATGTGATTGTATTCATGTCTGCACATTATTACTGTGTGGGGATGTTGAAGAAAATCCCGGTACTAGCAATGCTGAGATGCTCGAAAAGCTGTTAACAGGTCAAGAGGCTATCCGTAGCGACTTGAAGGAAGTGAAATTGAAACTTACTGAAACTGAAAAGGTTCTGCACAAATTCGGTGCGCGTTTAGAGAAAGTCGAGAACAAACTGAAGGAAGTGAGCGAAAAAGCTGGTACCATTGATAGTCTAAATGATCGTGTCATGAGACTTCAAAACACTATCACGCAGCAACAAAGTAAGCTTTCTGCACTGGAGGACCGAAATCGTCGAAATAACTTGGTTGTCTTTGGAATTACGGAGGGGCCGAATGAATCTGAAGAGGTGCTTCGGCGCAAACTTATAAATGAAGTTTTTTCTGACAGACTTGGAATAAATTGCGAATCAATAGCTAGAATTCACCAGCTTGGAAAATCCTCGTCAAACCGCCCGGTGATTCTTTATTTTCAGGACTATCTTGAGAAACAGAAGGTGCTCGGCAGATCTGCAAAGTTAAAAGGGACGAACATTTTTATCCAAAATGATTACTCTTTGGAAACCCTAAAAAAAGGAAACAGCTATGGCAAACTACGAAACACGGGAAAACGGGAAAGAAAGTGTCACTCGTAAATGATAAACTTCGCATTGGAAGAACGCTTTACGTATGGGATGATGCATCTTCCACACGTGTTCCACTTCTAGCTGCTGACAGCCAGGCTTCCGAATCATAGCGATTACAGATATCTGAAAAATTTTTGCGTATCCTTTCCTTGAATGCCATGGAGCATTGTCAACAAAATAGATAAACTGGTAATTTTGTTACTTACTTACGACCCTCACTTGGTGGTTTTGACTGAGACCTGGTTGAATGAAAACAATTGTGATAGTGAAATTATTCCGCCTGGTTTTAGCATAAATCGACGCGATCGTGGTTCACGCGGTGGGGGAATAGCAGTGATTTCTAAGTCTGGTATAGATGTTCATGTCATGCAACAAATCGAAGATCATGAGAGCTTGTTTCTAAACATCGCAACAAATGAGTTGTCATTTGTACTGTGGTTTACAGGGCACCTGATGCTGAGGTGTCTTTTCTTCCTAGACTGTGTGATCAATTGGTTAAGTTTTGCAAACGAAATATCATAATAACAGGAGACTTCAATTTGCCATCTATAAACTGGAAACATTTGGCGTACGGTGAATGCGCTAATACGGATGCTATTCTTGATATAACGCTTGCTTCGAATGTTGAACAAATTGTATGTGATTTTACTAGAGAGCAAGCACTTCTAGACCTTTTTTTGTCAGTGAATCTTTTTCTAAATGTACAATTGCTGTTGAGCCGGGTATTTCAGACCATAAATGTTGTTTTTCACCTGGTCGTGTCCCAGGGACGCAACATGCAGTCGGCCTAGTGCAACATATCATAGAGATTTTGAACGAAGTGATAATATCTCAATTATTGATTTAGAGAAAATATTGGTTATTGGTACTCATTCTGGGAATGTCCATGACCTATGTCGTCATCTTAAACAAGTAGTGTCATTCTGTACTAAAAGCTTTGTAGCTATGAGAAGGGCTACTAAAGATCGCAAAAATCCGTGGGCTAGTCGTGAAATCATCCACATTAAACGCAAACTAAAACGATTAAGAAAGAAACAAAATATGTGTAAGAAGACCCTCATGGAACTGAGGAACAAACTGGCAATTAAGGTGCAACAAGCAAAGCATAATTACTTCACTTTTTCGCTTCCGGAATTTCTTAGAACAGATCCATCAACATTTTGGCGTTACCTCGGAAAGACAAATGAGTCTGTTCGAAAATTTTCACTAAATAATCACCTTGTCGATAACGCAGCTGACATAGCTCACACATTTAATGTATATTTTCACAGTGTTTTTTCCCCTAATGGCAATTACAGCATACACAAGGAACTTTTGAAGACAGACATACCAGTGATAACCAGCGAGGGGGTTCTATCGATGCTACGTAAATTGAACGAGAAAAAAGCGCGGGTAAGGATGGCATCCCTACTGCGTTCTTGAAACGCATTGCAGAGCAGATTGCAGACTACTTGGCAAATCTTTTTCAGCTCTCTTTAACCACTAGTGAGCTTCCTGATGACTGGAAGATAGCACGCGTTGTGCCGATTTTTAAAAAAAGGCGACAAGCTTAACATAACAAATTATAGGCCCGTGTCGATTATATCTACTTGTGTTCAAAACTTATTGAACACGTCATAGCTGGATATATAAGGTCTTTCTTGTCTAATAATAAAATTTTGTCGACTTATCAACACGGATTTACCAAGGGAAGATCTACTACGACTCAGTTACTCACCACTGTACATGACTTTATGATGACATTGGACCACTCGGTGCAAATAGATGCATTCTTTATAGATTTTAGCAAGGCGTTTGAGAAGGTGCCGCATACGAAACTAATACATAAGCTGAAATTAACCGGCCTTCCCTGCTACTTAGTGAAATGGGTTGAAGCATACTTGCATAGCAGAAAACAATTTGTTGTAGTGGATGAGTGTGCGTCTGATATGCTCCCTGTTTCTTCTGGTGTGCCCCATGGCAGTGTACTCGGACCCTTGCTTTTCTTAGTTTATGTATATGATCTCATTGAATTTTTGGCTGATACAGTGTGTATCAAACATTTTGCTGATGACTGTACCATACACAAGGAGATATTGTGTGAGAGTGATCATGTTGTATTGCAGGAACAATTGTTCCAGATTGAACAGTGGTGTCGAACTTGGGATATGGAAATTAACGTGCAAAAAACAGTCTTATTAACAGTTACACGTAAAATACAGCCTAGTTCTTATTCCTATACTCTTTGTAACCAAGCTATAGCAAAGGTTACAAGCTAAAAGTATTTAGGCGTTACAATTACTTCTAAATTATCTTGGTCAGGTCACGTTTCAGATATATGTGCATCAGCATTTAAGAAGTTGTGTTTCCTAAGAAGGAAACTAAACAAAGCTCCAGCAAAGCTAAAGTTATTAGCGTACAATACTTACATAAGGTCGAAATCAGAATATGCTTCTGTAATTTGGGATACCGAAACTAAGCAGGATATATATAAACTTGAGATCTTGCAAAAAAGGCAATCAGATTTATTTTTGGTAAATATGAAAGGTGTGACTCCCCTACTAAACTTCTGCAAGAACACGGGATTAGAACATTACAGGTGCGTCGAAAATATGCTCGGATAGTGTTCTTGCATAACATGTGAAAGGTAAATTTGACATGTCCATACCTTCATATCTAAAACCCTTAGACACCAGAAAGACTCGACACAATCATGACCACGCACTGAAACCAATATTTACTAAAACCAATGCATTTAAACATAGTTTCTTTCCCCAGACAATTTCTGACTGGAATGCTATGCCTAAAACCATTTTTGAGGAGGCTGATTTTCAAACGGCACTGGAAAAATTGTTGTTTAGTTTTCTTTTTGCTGGTTACTAAGCAAGTATTGTATGTGTAGCGATGTAACCCTGTTTGATTGTTAATGGCGTTATTCATTTGTAATCCCGATTTATACTAATTATGTTTTGATTTCCCACTCCTGTTTGGGCCTATCATGGCCTGCAGTATTGTGAAATAAAATTTAAAAAATTCGAATCTTAATCTTGGTGAAGGTTTTTGCGCTATATTCAATTTTTTCTGCGCTTCCTTGCACATTGGCGACTTAAAATCAGAACTTTATGAACCGGGAGACAGGGACACTCCACGGGGATCGGTATTGTCTCCGTTTCAGTTCAATCTTGTCATGCCCATGCTGGCCAAAACATTGTTAGACATTGAAAGGGTTAACACACCATTTATGCCGATGATGTTACTCTGTGGAGCGCTGGAGGCAGCGATGGAGAGTTGGAGGCTCCAATGCAGGAGGCTCTTAGGACCACGGAACTCTGCCTCTCTCCAGCGGGCCTGAAATGCTCGTCGAGGAAATTGGAATTGCTCTTTTACCGTCCTTCCAAGCCAGGACGAAAACCCAACCGCTGGGTGGTGGTGGTGGTGAAAAACTTTATTGAGTGATGACAGGAGCGAGTTGGGGACGGCCTTAAGGGCCGGCCTCTCACAAAATTTAGGAGAGGTCCCTAGTCCGGAACCCCTGTGGCTTCTGCTGCAGCACGCGCTCGGGCCACTAGGGCGCAACCGCTGGGAGCAAGATAGTCGGCGTCATATCGTGCTCTTCGACATGAATGGTAACCACATCCCTGAAGTAGGGTCGATCGGAGTTCTTGGACTGACTGACAATGGCTTGAAGATACAAAAGATAACTGGCAAAGTGGAGAATGCTCTACGAATGTTTCGACGCATTGTCAATAGAACTAGGGGTATGAGCGAGGAATGTGCCATTAGGCTCATACGCGCTTTCGTCCTCTGTCATATTACTTATGTTGCTCGATTATGCTCGATTAGAACAAAAAACAGAAGAGAAACTACTCGATACTACAATCAGTCGAGTCTTCCAGGTAGCCCTGGCGCTATCGTTCAAAGCATCCCCCGAGCTCTTTTCGAAACTGAGAGTACGCAATCCTCTAGCTGAAATCACTGAGGCTCAGCGCCCAGCTAAGGTCGTCCGGTTGTCTGGCACCAGAGCTGGCAGAGACATCCTTGTCACTATGGACGTTTTTACTGTACCCGAAAAGGATAACGTCAGACATCTTAGTAAAGAAATGAGGGACGCGATGGTGGTTCGCCCCTTTCCCAGGAGCGTCTTTAACCCGTCTTTAACTAAGGGAACCCCTGGCTCGCCCGCGCGTAGGCTCTTCTTGCCCCGACTGCTACGGATTCCACAGAAGCTGCCTTCGTAGACGCCGCCCAGGTGGCCAGTCGCGAAGCTTTTTCGGTAGCCGTAATAGACACCCACGAAAGAGTCTTCAAGGCACTCTCTGTTTACTCCAAGAATCCGGAGGTGGCGGAACAAATGGCCATTTCACTCGCTCTGTTAGATCCACAGCGCTCGGTAATGTATAGTGATTCTAATACAGCCATTCGCGCCTTTGCTATGGAAGTGGTATATGCGAAGGTTTCTAAGTTACGCGAAGGTAGATGCATTAGTCTCAACTCTATAGTCTGGTTCCCAGCCCATATGGGCGATTTCGTGGGAGGACAGCGGAACCTTAACGAATCCGCTCATAGAGCCATGCGAGGACTTGCCAGCCGCGCTCCCCTTCAGATCCCCTCGTCTGTTCCTAAAGCCTTTAAAGATCAACTTCAGACATATAAAGAGCTCATCAAGCAGGTTTATTTAGGAAGTAGACAATTCTCCCTTCCAAACAAGGGACTTAACAGGGCGCAGTCAGTAACTCTCCGCTTGCTACAGACGAACTCGTACCCCAATCCTTGGCGTATGAGCCGAATCGACCCAGACTACACCGGAACTTTCAATTGTGCACAGTGTGGTGGACATGTGAACTTCATTTCATTTAATTTTATTACCTTAAAAGCCCCATAGGGGCATTACATAAGGGGTGGGCGTACATGTATTTATTATACATCAGTTTAAGGACAACAGAGCACAAGTTTAAAATACAACACACGTGAAAATTTGGTACATAATTCCATCTAGTACACAAATAGATAGCATATATCCCGTAAATTTTTTCATTTTTTATTCTGAAAATGGTCTGTTAGTTTTTGCATGAATGTAGGTGCACAAGTTATGGCGGCAATTTGGTGGGGCAGGTTGTTCCAATCTGTTGCTGCGCGAAAAAAGAATGAGCCTGAAAAAGTGGTAGTGTAAGTGCGAGGGCGGCCAACTTGGTACGCGTGCCGAGTGCGATGTGATATGCGGGCAGCGGGAATAATGTATGGCGGTTGATTAAGTGAAGTATGATAAAACTTATGAGAGAGAGTTGAGATGCGACGACGATTAGCGAGTGTGACCGAACCGGATTTCAATGACGACACGCTGACATCGTAGGAATACGTTGAATGGATGGCACGGTTTTGCACCGATTCAAGTGCGTTGATTAGATGTGCTTGATGAGGGCTCCATACAGCACATGTATATTCGAGTTTAGGTCCCTGATTAGGTTTTTATAGGCTAGCAATTTCACATGCTTGGGCGCTTGCTTTAGGTTTCGTTTTAAGAAACCAAGAGATTTATTAGAAGATGATATGACGTTACTAATATGAGCTCTACAAGTCAAGTCATTAGTAAGGGTAACACCAAGGTATTTTTAAGATTGCGCAGTTTATACGTCTATGTTATTTATTGTGTATGGGTAAGCTAGTGGGTTACCTCGGCGGGAGAATACCACTACTTTACATTTATTTGGGTTAAGTGTCATTAACCAGCAATCGCACCATTGTTGCAAGCGGTTAATATCCTCCTGAAGGGAGATTTGATCAGACATGTTAGTAATTGTTTGGTAAACGACGCAGTCATCTGCAAACATGCGAATATTACAGGGTACATGCAAAGATAAGTCGTTAATATATATTAAGAAGAGGAGAGGCCCGAGGACAGATCCTTGTGGAACCCCAGAAGTTACCGGTAGGGAAATAGATTGGCTGTTGTTAATAAGGACAAACTGTGAGCGGTTACTAAGGAGGGCTTCAATCCATCGCAATATATCGGGGTGCACGTTCGCCAGAGATAGTTTTAGTAATAGTCGTTGATGTGGTACCTTATCGAATGCTTTCGCGAAGTCTAGAAATACTGCATCTGTCTGCTGGTTAGTATCTAGATTAGTGTGAAGATCATGAAGAAAACTGCCAATTGCGTTTCGCAGGAACATCCCTTGCGAAATCCGTGCTGTGAAAAATAAAAAAAGTTTCCTGCGTCTAAAAATTTCATAATTTCAGCATAAATGACATGTTCCATGATTTTGCAAGGTATGCTTGTTAGTGAGATGGGGCGATAGTTAAGTGGAGAGTTCTTGTCACCTGATTTGTAGATGGGAACAACCCTCCCCACCTTCCAGTCATGTGGTATGATGCCAGTTGAGAGCGACTGCGAGAACAGCAAGCACAAATAAGCAGCACTGATGTCTTTAGTATTTTTTAACACTTTTGAGTTTATGTTATCTACTCCTGCTGAGGATGTTAGTTTAAGATTGTCAATTAGAGACAGAATACCAACGGCAAAGAAGGTTACTGACGACATCACATTAGTTGAGGCGTTAACTGTAGAGGGAAATGACAAGCTAGGTTCATGGGAGAAGACTGACACAAAAGCTGTATTAAAAAGATCAGCACATTCATCATCGTCGACCATTTCACCGTGCTCGTTGACTAACGCAATACTGCTTATTCCCCGAGGATTGATCACCTGCCAGAACTTTCTTGGATTAGTAACCAGCATGTTTGGCAGATCTTCTTGAAAGAATGACCGTTTTGCCTCCCTAATAGCTGATAAATATGCGCGTTACGCTGCGTAGTATTATCCTCCTCGTGTTGTCGTGCGATCCTTTCGAAACACGTTAAAATTCGGTAAATCAGCCAGCACTTCCGAGTCTGAAATTTGGTCACTAAGCCAGGTTTCCGTGAGTACCAGCACGTTGATTCTAGATGTTAGTACAAGATTAGACACGTGTTCGCGTTTTGCAATGAAGCTTCGTATGTTAGTATAGATTACTGAGATAGAAGTACGTGATACAACTGCTATTCCGGGGCGTCGATTTATTTTTTGGTTACCTAGTGGTTGCTATACTTCTTTAACCGTCTGCGAAGCTTCATCATATACGTAGCGCTTGGAACCTATGAATAGCGTTTTGAAACGCAGGGAAAATGGCACAGACTTAGCTTTTGCGAAGGCGACAAGGTGTTTACGGGCATTCCTAACAGCTGGCGAAAAATCTTCGGCAACGCTGAAGTCAGTGCCTTTAAAATTACGGCCATTGGAAAGGACAGCTTCCTTTGTTTTAAAGAATACAAATTTAACTATAATTGGGCGCTTGCGATCAGGGGAATACCGACCAATACGATGCGCTCGCTCTATTTCCTTAGGGTCAAGCGATACTTTCAAATGATCTGAGCAGTGGCGCAAGATAATTTTTTCTGATTCGCTTGATGGCTCTGATGCAGATGGATCGGGGAGGCCATAAAAAATCAAATTATTTTGCCTTGACCGGTTCTCAGCATCATCCACGCGGGCATCCAGTTTATGAACCAGCTGCGTCGTTCGTTCACTGTCTGCCCGTAAGGACTGCATATCGGCTTGCATGGATAAAACACTTTGGTAATTGCCCTCCAGGGGCGTCAGCCGCTCGCTTAGGGCCTCTAGGGATGCAGTCGTAGCCATATATTTGTTTTTGAGATCTTGCACCTCCGCGATAATCGTGTCTTGGCCAGCGGATACCTTCTTCATTTCAGCAAGTAATTCGGCGTAATCCGGACCGGGATTACTTTCAATATCCCCAGAGAGGAACAAAAGGCATCTGATAACACAAAGGCACTCAGAAACAATGCACAAGCAGCACTGCGGGCTCGGTAGCTGCACAAGAGAATAATTATTGGTTTTCTTAGCGTAAAGAGACCTTGGTTCACAGACCTGCATGAAGCGGGTTAGTGGACCGCATCGTGGCAATGCCACCGAGCCCACAGTGCGCCAGGGGTAGTCGCTCCTCTTTTATAGGCAGCTGGATGGTTGTTGACGATGGCAGCAGGGCTAGCGGCATTTCGTCGAGGATCCGTTCCCTCACTAGCGCCGGACGGATTGAATCCCCGTTGGTTCCGGTATCCCATGCTATCACGTCATCGAAGCACGGGTGTGATCGTCCCACACTGACGCTCGTTGATTTCGCAAGAAGCAGCAGCGGCATGCGCATGATAACTGACGTCAAAACCTGCATGAAGAACAGGAGCGGGTTAGTGGACCGCATCGTGGCAAATCCACCGAGCCCAACTTGGGACACATGTTGTGGGGATGCACGATGAAGGCCTCCAATCTGGAGGACAAGAAGTGGGACGGCGCTCTTAGGAGCAGCGAGCTACAAGACCAACTCTGGGCTATCCAGGAGGCCCGCGAAGCACCTAGGGCTCCCCGTCCCGACGTGGGAGTACGCCTTGACATGCAGGCTGGTGTCCGTCAGGACCCTTTTCGGAAATTAAGTTTCACCACCACCATAAGATACTCCTCCCTACCCCTCGCCGCAACTCGGTTGCACGGGATGGCGAGAGACGCGCCCTCCTCCTCGGCGCCTTCGTGTCGCAAGTCCGACGGCCGTCCACCAACCATTGCGGACCACCCAGCTACGCCTCCCAAGCAAAAGCGAGGCAAAGCAAGCTATTCGCTTGACACACCTAGCAAAAGCGGGTGTTCTTAGAGGGCACCAAGTTTTTGCAGTCAATTCTATGAAGCCACGCAGAACATTATTACTGGCCGTCCTTCTTGCACGAAGGACAATAAAATGCATTGTAAAACTCCATTCGGTTGCTAGACCCGAAGGCGCAGCAAAGAGAGAAAGATAGACGAGAGGAAAGGCAGGGAGGTTAACCAGACACACATCCAGTTTGCTACCCTGTACTGGGGGAAGGGCGTATAGGGATGACAAGATGCTCAAGTAACTTATGGCGCCTGTGTTTGCACGCGTTGAGTAAAGGGACAAAGGGCTGCAAAAAGACTGTCCGACGTCTACGCTGCATCTTCAACTCGCGCACATCTGAAACTCTTGGAAGGGATGCGAGGCCACGTGACAGCAGTGACCCAGCCATAGCAACGGTGGCGCGTGGAAAACGAATGCACTACTCTAATTTCTTCATAAGAATGGATAGTTGGGCGAGTTAGTACGGTAACATATTCATGATATAAGCGCGAATATCATGAATATATCATGAATATCTAACTTCTTTTCAGTGTGTCTAGCCCGACTTCACTACTAGGGCCATCTGCCACGCATGCTCTACCTTCTAGACCACCAACTAGCCGGCGATGTCATATTGACATCCACCGCGAGACATTTGTACGTCCAGGACGTACGTACAAATCCGGCCAATTATCCCCGCACGTCCATGAGACTATCGTGCACGCTAATTGTCTCTCCGAGGAAAGTTCCAGGGACGTCAGAACCGGACATTCGAACATCCTCCGGAATACTGCCACGGACATCCTCGGGGCGGACATTCTGGAATACTGTCATCGCGTGTCATCTAGCTACGGCCCTTAAACAATGTTTATTTCACAAGATATAGGGCACAAACGCTGACTAGATTTAAACCTTAGTGTGCCTGATTGCGAAAGAGTATGGACTGAAATCAATAATTCATGTTTCAATACCGGTGAAAAAAGCACTGTCTTTGGCTGCATCTACCGATCATCGAGCTCTAGTGTAAACACGTTTTGCTGCGCTCTAGATGAAATTTTGCATACTGTTTCAAATGAAAACAAAAACATGGTTATCATGGGTGACATAAATATCAATCTTCTGGGCAGGGACTATGCTTACAGCAGAGAATACATTAACATCTGTCATGGATACGGTATCGAGTCATTGTTACAACTATACCGACTAGGTGCGTCTCTAACTCGAGTACTATAATCCATCATGCATTAATTAACCTGCTTTATCCCCCTGAGGCTTTTATCGTACGAAGCAACATAACCGACCACTTTCCAATTGTGCTCCGTTTTCCATGTCTTAATCACACATTTGAAACTCTGTACAGAAAATCCATGTTTGACAAAGAAGACTTCATAGAGCTTGTTACCAGTACAGATTGGTCGAGCGTAACATCATTAATTGACGCTGAAGCCTCTTATAATGAGGTATCTGGCATAATTAAAGCTTTTGTACCCTCAGCAACAACAGTAAATTGCCGTAAACATTTCGCCTCCCCTTCAAACCCTTGGTTTACACCAGGATTGTTGAAGAGCATTCGCAAAAAAATATCGGTATCGTAAATGCAAAAATTGACCATTTAACCAATCTCTTAATTAAGCTTCGGTACAAAAAGTTTTGCACCTTGCTGACATACCTACCTAAAAAAGCCAAGAAAACTCACTATGAAAATGTAGTAAATCAAACCGGGAACGATTCCCGTAAGCAATGGCAGGTACTTAATGCGTTTCTGAATAAGTACCCTACTAGGAATATAATAACGAAAATTCAAGAAAAAGAATACATACTTACAAATCCTGAAGATATTGCATGCTCATTCAGAAACTTTCTTGCTACTGTGCCTGGATATATCCCTGGCGGTAATGACACTCACATGCCGCGCTTGTCACAACTACCGTTTTATCTCTTCCCAACTACACGCAGTGAAGTTCGCGCAACAACTATGAATCTTAAAAATTGTAGTCCTGGTTTAGATTCCATATGCTCGTATCATATCAAGGAAATTGTTGAGATCATATGTGGAGCTTTGTCCTGTTGTCAATATAATCTTTAAAACTGCCGTTTTCCTTTGTGACTTGAAAAGATCAAAAATAATTCCTGTGTACAAAAAGGAGACGTCACCTTACTGCCAAATTACATGTCTATATCCATCTTGCCGTGTTTTAGTAAAGCTGTAGAAAAACAAATAGCACAGCGCCTCTTTAACTACTTGGACAAGTTCGAACTAATAACACCAGGACAGTTTGGTTTTCGTGCTGGATATTCCACTAACCTAGCTTTAATCACCCTCACTGACAAGATCAAAGCGGAATTGATGGGGGCAGATTCGTAGGATCTGTCTTGATCGATCACTCTAAAGCATTCCATTCCCTTAATCACTACATTATCTTTACTAAACTCAGCGCATATGGCATAACAGGTCCATCTTCAGAGCTACTGCGAAGTTATTGACACGACAGACAGCAACAGGTTTGCATTTCAGGAGTACTGTCTCATATAAAAATACTTAACACTGGCGTTCCACAGGGTCCCCTCTTATTTCTAATCTTCATTAATGATTTCGCAAACTGCCTAACTTCTGCAGAATGTCTTTTGTACGCGGACGACACAACTGTTCACACTTCCCATAACGACATCTGTACGCTGAGCGTTTATATGATGAAATAATATCAGTAGTTGGGGAAAAATTGCCAATTATTCCTCAGAAAACAACGTTTATGATTTTTAGTTCACAGAATAAACCTCGACCTAACCTTACTCCGCTGTGCATTTCTCGCCCAATATTACCATCTAATGAGTGCTCATTTGTAGGTGTTCAATTAGACTCCTTTCTAAAGTTTAATTTGAATGTCAGCTTCTTAAAACAGAAAGCCGCTTGATTATCAGGGTGTTTTTAAAGGCCAGACGCCACTTTCAAAAGTACACTCTCCTGACATTGGATTATGTCTTAATTTATCGCCATTTAAATTACTGTATCAGTTCTTGGAGCTGTACAGTCAACCACAAAAGTTTGCGGACCACGCGAGCGCGTGCCAGACTGCCTATCCGCGCCACCTAGCGGTACGCCACCTAGCGGCGACAGGGGTGCTCTCCCGGATATGAGCCCTCTTGGTACTCGCCTGCCTGTTAATTTTTTATTCCCGTGCATGACATTGTTAGTTCGTTGTGTTGACGCAGAGCGCTGTCTGCGATAAGACCGCCACATATCTGGCTTGATAGCAGTATCGCAGCAATCACTGCAACCTTTGTCGACTGGTGTGCCAGTGGGTAGATAAGTTTCACGAAGCGCTGCGACGATTTTTTTACGCGACGTTTACTGGCGCACTTTGGTTGGCAGCATCTTGGTCCAATGAGTGTTGCTGCTTCTGCGTCTTGAGAGAAAGGGTAGGGAGGTGTTTCACTGTCATCAAAAATAAAGAAAAAGCGAATGCATAGAAAATTTTCTTTCACACATAGGCGCATCTTCGCATCAGTCGCTGAAAACGTAGTAGACTTGCTTCAGGCCACGTGGTGATTGCCTATTTGGAAAGATGCCGCTGCGTGTTCCACTTGACGAAAGAAGGCACATTGTGCGTTTATTTATAGAGGGAACACCTCAGCGCGAAATCTGCCGCCGAACCAACAGGATCCGGACTGCCGTGAATAGGATTATTCAAGCTTTCCGCGACGATGACAGATTCACAGATATGGAGCGCAGTGGGCGTCCAAGGGCCACGACTGAGGAAGAGGACCGCCTGATTACGGCCGCCATCGTGGCTGATCCTTTTCAAAGTGCAGAGGATATCCGAGAAGCGCTCTCGCTCACGGTATCGTCTGAGACTCTAAGAAGAAGGCTGAGTGAGCTTGGCCTGCAGTCTTTCGTAGCAGCACAGAAGCCCTGCCTCTCAGACAGCCAGCTACAAGAACGACTCATGTTCGCTACAGCAATGAAAGATTGGACAACAGAGAAATGGGGCGATGTCATCTTTAGCGACGAGTCAACTTTTTCCACGCGCTGGGACCAACGGAAGCGGGTTTGGCGTCCACTAAACTGCAGGTGAGTTTACAGTGTATTGGCAGTTAATTCACGAAGCTAATTCTGCATCACAACATGTTTCACGTAAAATGAGCTTTTGGACATTACGAGATTTTTCTGTAGTGGTATTATGTTGAAAACATTAACGATTGTTTCATAGTACTACTTACTCTGAAGCTAATTAAAAGCTGCCAGTGGGTCTTTCAGTACTATCTAATGATGTTTGCACGTTTTCTATTGCAACTCTATAACAGCATTATAAAGTTCATACGCAAGAGGAATCACAACATTTTTAGACGCGCCGCTGGAACCCAATTGTATGCTATTTCTTGCAGATATCTGCCTAATTACACACAGAGTGTTCTATCCAGTGGACGGTGTTCCGTGAGCTTGTGGGGAGCAATCAGCAAAGATGGCCTTGGTCCCCTTGTGCGTCTGGAAGGGCCCTTCACTGCGTCACGGTACTGCGACGTCATCACTAGACACCTCGTTCTGTATGCGCTGGACGGTCCCTTCAGCGACGGCTGCTATTTTTTTCAACACGACCGCAGCCCGATCCATAAAGCACGTATCGTCCAGTCATTGCTAGAAGAACATGCTGTTTGCCAGCTTGAGTGGCCTCCATGTGGCGCCGACTTGAATCCCATAGAAAATGTCTGGGGCATGTTGAAGAAACGGCTGTCCACACGAGCCAACCGCGGCCGCACGGCCGATACGCTGTGGCAAGCGATCGCACAAGAATGGGAAAGCCTGCGCGGTCGACCGGAGATTACTGAATCTTTGTACGAGTCGATGCCCACACGCATCAATAAGGTGCTAGAAAACGGCGGACATTTCACTTCCTACTAGATCATTGAGAGACCTATGTTTCATGACACTTCTGTAAATGTCTTGTGAATAAATTCATCCCCTTCAGACACGAATTATGATGCACTGTCTGCAAATGCGTCAAATGCGCATGGCATCATTTCAAGACGCTCACTATTACATTCCAAGAAAGAAGACGAAGCAATGTGCTGTTTTGTGCGAGTTTCAGTAAAAAAATTAATTAGCGTATAACTCATTATCTAATTATTCTGAAATCCGTCAGCTTCAATGCTTGCATAAAAAGAATCAACTATTAGGCCCGAAACGCATGCACACTTGTTTTTTCGGTTGTATTCGTGTCGACCGGAGAAAAAAAAAATACTATTGACGTTGGTCTTGGAACGCGGCATGTCGAACGATTGTCTAACATGGTAGTGTCTCCAGCAAAGTGATCATCTGCAGCAATACGCAGGACAATGAAGTTAACTGACCGCTAGTTGTCCCATCAGGAAGCGGACACGAATGTGCACACTGAGTTTTAGGTCATTTGAAGAAACACGTGGCGTGGGACGCGCCTCCGAAGTTCGAGTCCCCAAACGAGGACGCAGTGTCGCAAAGGGTTATAAAAAGAGTCATCGCACCCGATTATTTCTTATTTTTCTAAATGTAACCACTATAGCAGCGCGGTGGTTCGGGCTTTGCGCAGCAAAACCTGGGCGCAGGCGATCAAATCCCGGCCGCTACTGTCACTTAGCGATGGGGGAGGAACGGAAAAATTCTGCCTACTGACTAAGCATCTGTGTCCCATGGCTGCCTCACCGCTCACTCACGCACTCACGAAAAAAAAAAAAACAGCGTGGCTACGCGAAAATAGAACTGATAACAGCCGAAGAATACGCTGTCTGATTACTTGTACTGATATTCTGCTCTCAAAATATAAGCAAGTAGCCCTGGCTAACAAAGAGCGCGTCACGTTGAAAGAGATAGGTAGAAAATATTTGCGCACAGTGCGAAAATAGACAGGCCATAGATTTAAGGAGGGATGCGTCTTCAACGTAGCGCTGCTGTCGATCGCTGGTGACGTAGCGGAAGTGTCGCGAAGAGGCTCTTGGCCACGCGCTCGCGTGGTCCGCAAACTTTTGTGGTTGACTGTACATATCGCTCTCATATAGCTACCTTGCAGCACATGCAAAATAACGCTGTGTGTATCATCATATCGGCTCGTGATAACGCTCATGTTGCCCCATATTCACTGAGTTAAATGTCCCCACAATAAATAAAATTATCTGGTACAGCCACAGCATCGTTAATTACCGCCTACTTAAAAATCCACAATTACATGATATCATTAGTATGAATAGTCTTGCTTCTCCTGACACTACCAGGTTCTCTTTACTACATAATCTTTTACTTCGAAAATCACGCAGAAACTATGGCACACTAACTGTTGGTTTTGGTAGTGTGAAAATGTGGAATAATTTACCTGCTAACGTGAAATCCTCTCCTACATTATCATCATACCAACGTTCACTGAGAGCTTATATTACTACCTTGTAAACTGCATCTCTTCTTCGATGCAATTTTATGTTGCCTATTATGTACATTTTTTATGTTGTGATGTGTTGCCATATGTTTTAGTTGCTTTAACACTGTAGTGATTGTGTAAACCGTTCTTTGTTTGTTCATAACCGCAATTGACGCCTTTTTATTTGTATATTGTTAGGTATATAAGAACAAGAGGTCGCGCTGCATTTTCTATGGGACCTCTTTCTGTATAACTTCTACTGTATATATGTACCACTAATGAAACAATAAACTTGAATCTGAATCCTGTGGACGTTTAAAATTTCTTGCGCCATCCGATGGACGTCCCGAGTCTGCTTGCGCTGTGATGCCGAATGCCTGTGGGACATTTAGCACAGGCAAAAGTCCTTAGTCGGGCATTCTATTGTGGATAGTGGACATCCATAGCACATCGGAGTGACATTTTCAACTTTTCATTTTTTGCCTGAGGTTCAAGATGTCGAAACGTGAAAAAGCTTCTGGCACGCATGGGAAGCGCCCTTATTAATTTGCCATAACTTTCATGTCAAGTAGTTATGTTTTAGTGTCCAAAGAAATGTATGTGTTACGATGCAGGCACTCACGTGGGAGCCGGACATCGTAACATTTCGGCACACGCCTTGGCTTGTTGTGTCGTTGCTGTAGATTCAGCGTAGCAATAAATCAGCACTACTAAGCAAGCGCCAGAACTATATTATTTTCTGTTCCCACGTGAGCTCCTGTATCGTAACGCATACGCTAAATGGGAAACGAAAGCAAAACTGCTTGGAGGGAAAGTTATAGTATATTTTTAGGTGAGCTCTGAGACTTGCCAGTATCTAGGGTTTCGAGGCCAAGGACCCTGATTTAGCGCAAAAAAAGAAGAAACAGTACGAAATGCTATACACTATGTATATCCTGCCAGTGCTAAGCAGCAGGAAGCTTATCAGCCTATACGTTCTCCGCATATTGTTGTATGTCATGATCTTCTCTCAAACATTTGATTTGCAAAAAGACATTTCAAAGATTGCACTGTGAATATTTCATGCACTCCGTCTCTGGTTCCAACATACATCTGTTACGAATATATCTAAAATAAGGTCTGTTAACATTTTACATTGAATAGCAAAACGATCAGTGTGTAGCCTTGTCTTACTAAGGCAACAGAAACGTCAAAATATTTATGTGAGAAATTGCTTTTCAAAATCCAACTGCCACAGTCTAATCGGGATTGACACATCAGTACACACAGACAGTTGCTTGATGAAATTTCACAAGAACGAAATGAATAGAAGTTGCTGACTGCCGCTGCGATACAATCCTTAGACATAGTCAAACTCTTATAAAAACATACACAGAAGTACTGATATGCATAGCAACAGGCCACGAGAACACCTTGAATGCCAACCTTGATGTGATTGCAATATCACCCCGTAAAACACATTACAAAGCAGGTCTTGCTTTCCAGTGATCTCCCGTTCACATGTTGGTTCCCCATAATTCCTGCACCTGGCTCTGGCACGTGCCGATGAACTTGTGTGTGCCGATGCTTCATTCTTGACATTTTCACAGTGCGATATGCGAGTATCCGCTGCCCACGCCCCCCTCACGCTTTCACCACGCGCGGTGAGTGTGTTTGTTTTCCTTTGGCGTCGATCCCGACACAGGCTCTTTGGAAGAATTAGGTATACTTCTGGGCCTCCGCGCAAGGGCACTTTTGCATATGCGTCAGGAGCACAAGAAGTATTTTCCGAAAACGTCATGGGTCGTGAACTGTTCTACTGACTCGCGTTCTGATTGGTGCGCGGGGTGCGATTCTGGGGGGCCTCAGCGCTGGCGCTATGAGGCGCGCCGCAAGTGTCGTTGCAGCTGCCGCACTTCTTCACGCACAATACGAGACCACGGACAGACGGAAAACCGTGGGTGTTTCTCAGTGCCCAAAGAAATGATTAGATAGCTTTAGCTTCAAGTTCGTTCAGTGCAGACTATTGTGTTTGTTTTGTTGCTGAATTAAGGTTTTGTCGCTGAATTTAATCCGAGCGCCGGTATGTTTAATCCCAGCGCCAGCAGTAAGTTTATTCCTAGCGCCAGTCAATTTAATCCAAGCGTCATTCACAGTAATTCAACTGGCAGTCATTTGAAACCAAGCTCCACTTTATTTATTTCGAGACCGCTGTAGTTAATTCAAACAGCACGCATATTAATCCAAACGCCAGCGACTTGAATCCAAGGATAGTGTCATTCGAGAATATTCGAGTTTCGCGGCGACCAACTTTTTTTAAAATATTAGGAAGTGATCTTTCTATTCAAAATATAAGGCCGAGATGGGGGACCAATAGCGTTACCCTCTTTCCACGTGACTAATGCCAACTTTTTGACGATTTTATGTTTTGTGTTTAGAGAGCTTCTTAAATGACGGAAATTATCGCAGACGAGTGCGCGGAAATGCCAGCATTGGATCGTTCAGAGAGTGAGTGACGCAGCTACGATGTCATGGATATCAACCGAAACACCAAAGAGTGACTCAACGATGATCACTAGGCAATGGTTGGCCTCGGCCACCAGTGAATAGGAATCACTTTTCCTGCTGCCGCTATCAGTCGCCTTCAATCGAATACGTGGGAATCCACAATACTGAAACTTCCATTAAATTACCAAATAACTGCACAATACACCAAACGGTTAGGGCCAAGTCCCTAGCACGGTGTAAGAAAGGTGTTGACACTCACCGACCGGAGAGCGCGGACAGATCATGTTCGGTGTAGCCACGCCCCTGAGCCGCAGCGCCTCCCACGCAGCTGCGGCCCACGCATGTGTTATGGCCGCCTGGATCGGCGCGTGCGGCGAGGTTGCTCCAGCCGTCCTATTAGAACGGAGAGGGTGTAATTGTGGAAAGGGGCGCGGCCGCTTTTTTCGCCGCACCGCAGCGCGCGCCTCCGACCCCTCAACTCCCTTGCTACGGCTGCGCGCGATACGATTTGCGCCACCTTGAAAATATCGTTTTATAAGAAACCGCAAAAAGTTGTGCTGAACAAAAAGGCACGCAAAAGCACCGTGTCGCAATTTTGCTTTTCTTTGCGCTCCAGCCTCTGATGCTGCTCGAAGCGAGTACACTCATGAGCCAAAGATTGCGGCAAAATGATTTCCGCGTGCTCAAGCGCAGCATCCCAATGGAAAGCTTACAAGAGAGAGACGACATTCGAGCTCTATCTGCTAGAAGGAATGTCCGACGAGGCAACGGAGCTATTTTTCTCTTGAATCCGCAGCCCGCAAACTGTTGTTAATGATGACGTACACTGTAGCTTGACCAAATGACTAACTGTCAAAATACGCTTTCGAAAGCGAAAAATCAGACTCGGAACTTGGAAATAAAGATCGGAGGCCGCGGAAATCTTGCATCTGTGCATGCTAATGCGCTCATGTTTTATTTTATTTTGTTCATCAAAAGGCGAACTCATCGCGTGTCTTTCTGCACGAAGTATGAAGCTGCTTACCTGAGTCGACAGCGACGGACAGACATATTTCAGCAACTTTCTGAGCCATCTGTATGCCATGTTTGTATTCATGGCGAAATTACCAGCATAACACATTCACAATGCATACAATAATTTATTTACAATGGCAAACTCACATCCCTTGCGCACTCGTACTGATCTCTTTAAACATGCACAACATTTCGGCTCAATGCCTTATTCATTAGTTTTCTCTTTCTTTTTTGCGATAAGCCGCTGTGTCTCTAACAGCTGCGCCAATTTTTGACTGCAGGGGCTTAATGAATTTGCTTGCAACTATTGAGGAAGTCACTGATGCATGTCTTTCTTTGCCTGGCAAATATAAAGAGGGCAGAGCTCTCTAAGTGTGAACAAATCAAAGCTGCCAACTTTTTGCAGGCACCATCCCTGCCAATATGTGGTACTGCGATGTCAACGACCTTTTTTACGTTAACCAGGACAGCAACAAACTCGGGCTTCCGGAACACCAAACCACCTCTTGTTTGGCGATTAATGCGTCCGATGACTGTTTATTTGTGTAGACTTGGACAGGCCCTCCGTTCTTCGACTGCCTTCGCAATGAAACCAGCGATTGCAGAATTTTCCACAATTGAAGGTGGTGGTAGCACTGAAAAACGAAAAAAGCTATGCTGACATCACATGCCCAATTAAGGCATATGATTTCGGCACGTAAAAACCCCAGAAAGAAAAAAGCCGCTTCAGCAGCACTGATGTATCACAGGAACTTCACCATGTAAATGTGACGCGCATGCAAGGGCCCCGAATAATTAATTAGGCCGATACATCAGGCCGGAGAAAATGTACTGCAAAGTTATTCTTACCACCATAATGCCTGTATATGAAGACTTCTGTGAACACAGCGCTCGTCCCAAAAGCGTAGCCATACAGTGACCACGATGATGCAATACGTTTCTTTTGGAAGGGAAAAGTGAGCGCAAGAAAAGAATGACAAGCATGGTCAGGGGAAGCGCTTAGGCACAGCGGCAACTTACTCGCCAGAATGCATGTCTGATGGCAGATGCAATGCGCCCCACAAAGTCGCGTAAACACCCTGCGTATGGGTTTGCTGCATCTCGATCGTATTATGCTACAGAAAAACACCCTCGCTGTGTAAAGCCGACTTAAGAATATATCACCACGTACCTTGATTCTCCTGCAGTTTCCTGTGGCTGTCAATACACTTCTGGGCCAACGATCAAGCCATCTTCAGCATGGCTTCTTCACCACGTGCCATCTTCACTACGTGCACGATGTCAAATGCGCATCTCGCCAAGCATCTCCACTGCCCCGACGCCGTGAGCAGGGGGGAGTGGGAGCGCATCGCTGCCTCGAGGCACGCGGGGGAAGTTCCTCAATAACATTTTATTGCGATAGCAATTATATGGACACTTAAGCATTTCTACCGCCGTCATCGCCGTCGCCGTGAGGTTCCGTATAAAGTCCAAGGGCGATAAGATCGTCGCCGCGCGCCGTATGCGCGATCGAAAGCGCGCGGGGGACGCGCGCTATCACGGAGAGCGAACGCACGGCGTAAAGCAAACGCAACCGTCGCGCGAAAGGCCGTGGGGGTATGGGAGGGAGGGAAGCGGGGCGACGCTGTGCTGCGACACCAACGGTGTATCTTGCAAGCGGGTGTACGGGGAACTTGCCACTTAATCTCCCACGCGAAAGCAAGAAATCGGGAAGGCAGCGCGGGAGGGAGGGAGGGAGGGGGGGGGGCGCAGCTTCTACTCTGCCAACAACTACGCTCGTACTTTGCCCGCGGCTGTGGCGGTCGCCCGCACCGTCTGTTATCTCCACACGGTTCTGACTTTTTGTATGCGCTGTGTATTCGCCGCTCAGTTTCCGTTGAAGCGATAGACCGCACGAACCTTCGCCCGCTGCGGCGGCTGCGCTTGCTGCCAGCGTTTTGACAGTCGCGCTGACACCACGCTTGTTAATTCCGTTATTAAGCGAATGCGTCCAAGTTTATGCAGCCGATAAAACTACTATCCCTACTCCGAATAGCTCTCTACTAATTTGCTATCGCAATTGATGCTTCGCCTGTCGGGCGAAATTGCGACATTCATTTTGTCAATGGGGCGCGCGTCGAATGGGACGGCCAGGACGACCACAAGCAACCCGGCCGCGCGCGCCGATCCATGCGGCCGTGACGGTGTGGCTGTGGCACATGCGCCGGCCGTAGCTGCGGGGGGGGGGGGGGGGGGTGTTGTTGAACTCGCCGCCCGCAGCGGCGGAGAGCGCGGACCGATCGTGTGCGCTGTACTCACGCCCCATCGGCCCCTCAACCACAGCCCCTCCCCCCCCTTCCCCTTGCGCAGCTGCGGCCGGCGCATGTGCCACAGCTTCACCGCCACGGCAGCAGCTGCGTGTGGAGGGGGGGGGCTGCGACTCAGGGGCCGATTGGATGGCGCGAAAGCAAGATGAATCTCACCTACAAAGGCAAAGGAGATGAGGATAAGACGACCTCGTACAGGCCAGTTACTGTAACGTGGGTGATATATTGAATGGCAATGCAAGCCATAAAATTAGCACTGTCGAAGTAGGTGGAGAAAAACGACGTATTGGGGGAACTACAGAATGGGTTCAGGCCAAGCAGACGCTTAGATGGTAATATGTTTGTACTAACTCAATGCATAGAGATTTCAGTAACTCAGAAAATACCTTTATCGATAGCATTTCTAGATATTAAAGTAGCGTATGACAACGTAGACAGGGAATTGTGAGCTGCTGAGGGAGATGTATAGAGACAACCAAGTACAAGTGGTATGGGAAGGTCGAAAAGGTAATGAAATGGCGGGAATTCACCAAGGATTGAAGCAAGGATGCCCTCTCTCCCCACTGTTATTCACGCTTTACGTTAACGGTATAGAAAGACGACTGGAAAACAGCGAATTAGGTTTTTATATATCCTACATGCGTAATGGACAAATGGTGCAACAGAAGGTCCATGGACTGATGTACGCAGACGACATTGTGCGACTAGCGGACAATAAAAAAAGATTTACCGATACTTGCGAATATCTGTGGGAATCCAGCGACAAATCTAGGCCTTAAGTTTAGCACAGAGAAATCAGGAATTCTGATCTTTAATGAAGAGACGAGCAATTTCGTGGTGTCAATTCAACAGCAAGTAATACCCATAGTGAAGCAATATAAGTACCTCGGCGTACACATAAGTGAAGGAATGAATTATTCAAGCAACCACCTAGATAATCTGAAAATAAAGGGGAAGCGGAATGCAGCAATAATGAAACACAGAGCACTGTGGGGGCCACAATTAGAATGAGGTGGTGCGTGAAATCTGGAAAGGAGTAATGGTGCCAGCGCTAACATTCGCAAATGCCATTGTATGCTTAAAATCGGATCTCTTGTCGTGTTTGGAAGCTAACCAAAGAACTGTAGGCCGGTTGGCTTTGAGAGCCCACGGTAATACCACAAATGAGGCAGTGCAGGGTGACATGGGTTAGGCCTCTTTTGAAGTCAGAGAAGCACAGAGCAAAATTAGTTTTGAAGAAAGCTCAGGAACATGGATGAAAATATATGGGCGGCTAAAGTGCGCAAGTGTCTCTACATGAAAAGCGTGGACACATAATGGAGAAAGAGGTCAAGGAAGTTGGCAACCGAGTTCAGGATAATTGAAACTGTAAATAGACAAGCAGGAGTCATCAGAAAGAAAGTCAGAGAAATAGAAACCGTGAATTGGATGCAAAGAATGGAAACACAACGAACAATGGAGATTTACAAGAATGAGAAGAAAGAAATTGGAAGGGAACATCTGTACGATAGCAGTGCCTTGCTATTTGAGGCTCGAGCCGGTTGCCTAAGGACCAAAACATACCGGAGCAAGTATTCGGAACTAGATGAGGCATGTTAGGCTGCAGTAAAGATCCAGAGACCACTAAGCACATCCTAATGGAATGCGACGGGATCCACCCATGGAGATCCGTAGGGAACGTGCAACTCCCAGAAGGGCTTGGGTTTAAAGTGGGAGGAAACATCAACAGATCAGCCGTAGAGATAAGCAATAGACGATTAGAGTATTGGTGAAAAAAAGCAGGGAAAAGATGGATACGACCTGATCTCGTATAATCATAGGTACAAGGTAAATTTTTCAAGGAGAAAAAGAATAATGAGAGGTATACAAAAATGCTAAATGTATAGTATACCTGAATGAATCAAGCAGGCTAGGTGACTATTTATCGCCGCCCCGTTTCAAAGGGGATGCCAATAAATCATCATCGATGGGGCGTGGCTGGTCGCGCCGTTGGGCGGAGTGTCAACACCTGAAGTATATATATCTCTTACACCGTAGTGATCACAAGTCACTTACTATGCTCAGCGTTCTCGCTATATTAACAGCTATCATGCATATCAAATGAAATGTCATAAAATGAGTGATTGAATCACGCCTATTAGAAACTGGTGTGCTTCAGGCACTAGTGATTATAAACCACTCTTCGCAGAGTGCAGCCTTCATTCATGCATGTCGTCATTGGTATCAATCAAACTGTCACACAATTAGCATTTTTGCTATTATTGAGGAATGATAACCCCGAGTAATTTTTAATTCCTAGTGATGTGCGCCGTTCGGTGCTCTCATACTCTCATGCAGCACAACGTCATAGATATCAAATACAAAGAAATGCAAATTACGATTCGATTATGATATTTTGGAGATGCTGAGATTGAGCCATTAGTGATCATGAATTACCGCCTTCATTACGACAGCGGTAGCTTTCATTCGTGCATTTCGTCATTGGTATGAACCAAACTGCCATAAAATGAACATTCTTGGTATCACTGTTAAATGCATAATGACGCCCAGTCATTACACATGACTAGTGGTGTGCAAAGTTGGGCGTACTCGTGCTTTTATGCAGCATAGCGTCATGGATGTCAAATGAAATTTCTTTTAAACAGAGCTTCAATTATGATCATAAGAAGATGCTAGAATGTAGTCACTAGTGATGACGGATCCATACCATTTGCTCATCGTCACGGCATTGTCCTCATACACTCTCCTTGATCTCATTGTGTCGTCGTCGTGCATTCGTTGTCATACTGTTGTCTTGTGGCTCTCACTGTCGTTGCATGCTCGGTATTTTAACTTCATCATCAGAGTCTCGTCATGCGCCGACGTCGTTACGCCGTCGTCCTGTCGTCACGCTGTTGTTTTACGGTCGTCATCACTTCATCACGGCATCCCTTTCTTCTCATGCCGTCGTCATCATGACACCTTCGTCATTCCGTCGGCGCCAGTCTTTCTTCGTCATTATATCGTAATATGTCCCCGTCATTTATACGTGATTCCGCCGCCGTTGCCATGGCAACGGCGTCATTGCGTCGGCGCTAGACGGTCGCTGTCATGTTTTTGTTGTCGCACCAGCGGTGTGACGCCGCCGCGGTCGTTGTCGCTCCAGATTTCTTATCAGACTCTCGTGATCCCGTCATCTAAACGCTTTCGCTGTCATACACGTTTCGTGATGCAGTGGTCGTCACACCGGAGCATGTCCTCCTACCGTTGTTATGCCATCGTCTTCCTACAGTCGTCGTGATAAATTTGTCGGCATACCGTCGTCGTGATGCCGTCACTCCAGCTTCGTCATCCGGTTGTTGCCATCTCGTTGTCGTCGCGCCATCGCCGTCAAACACTCCTCGTCATTCCATCATGCCATCTTCGTCATGCATTCGTCATGATTTTCTTGATGCTACCGCGGTCGTTGCATCGTTGTCATTCTAACTTCCTCATTCAACTATCGTTCTGCCGTCGCCGTCACGCTGACGTTTTACCATTGTCATGGCTTAAGTAACATCATGCCATTGTTTGCATGCAGTCGTCTTCGTATTACATTCGTCGTTCCGTCAATCCTTTTTGTCATTCAATCGTAATTATTGACCCGTCATTCAGTCGTGATTGTGCCGCCGTTGTCATGTCATCGTAGTCATTGCGTTGTTGCCAGGCCATTGCTATCTCGCACTTTTATCACACCAGCGCCATGATGCCACCGCGGTGGTTCCATCGTCCTGAATGAATGAATTCTGGGGTTTTACGTGCCCAAACCACGATTTAATTATGAGGCACGCAGTAGTAGGGGAACAATTTTGAACACCAGTAACCTGTCCCCAATGCACGGGACACGCGTTTTTTGCATTTCACCCACATGGAAATACAGCCGCCGATGCCGGGATTCCATCCCGGTCCTCGTGCTTACCACGCAACACCATATCCGCTAAGCCACCGCGGGGGGT
This sequence comes from Dermacentor silvarum, assembly GCF_013339745.2. Taxonomy (NCBI): domain Eukaryota; kingdom Metazoa; phylum Arthropoda; class Arachnida; order Ixodida; family Ixodidae; genus Dermacentor; species Dermacentor silvarum. The sequence goes on from NC_051163.1 coordinate 133,234,128, forward strand.
TTCTATCATCGCCATTCCTGATTCCTATTCCCGCTATCCCGTCGTCGTCCCGCTTTGGGCGTCATACACGCTCCATGATGCAGTAGTTGTCACACCATTGCATTACAATGTCCTCATGCCATCGTAGGCATTGCGTCGTCATCATACAGTCGTCTTCAGCCGTTCGTTGTCGTCGTGACGCAGTTACATCGCGGTCATCTCATTGTCGTCCCGCCGCCGTCATTATACCGCTGTTTTCTTCCATCGACATCATTTTATCGTCGTCAGTGCGTCGGCGTCATACAGCCGCTATAATGCCGCCATGCGCATGCTGAGCTTTGGCAAGCAAATCCCATAGCAATGTGGGACGATACCGAAGTATGTCGCCTATAGCCGTAGCAACAGAAGTCTCACAATAACCACTGCAGGTGTTTAATAGACGTGACTTTGAATGTGGTGTGCCGATACATTGATCGAATGCTATTCGCATTGCGACCGACAGTAATCGTGACATAAGTGTAGTCGTAATGCTTTAAAAAAAAACACTGCATCAGTGCCCGCTACGCCTGTAGCGCATGGTTCTGACGCAACTGTATGCTATCAACGTGATATATAAGCGTGGACAGGATTCCTTCCTTGCGTATGCTCTGTCACGATTTCCCAGCAATCACGTATGGACGAAGAAACAACATTTTGAAGCAAATGAGCACGATTGTGTTTCAGTCTCGAAGCGGCGTCTGAACAAACTGCTTGCCGCAACAAAGGACTACAGCATCTTGACGAAGTTTTTCGGAAATGCAGAGACAACATGGTCCCCTAGGAAGCAAGAAGTTCCTGATGTCGTCCATGCCTATTAGCCGTGACAGGGGGAGAATACATGCGGAGTATACCGCAGCAATAAGGGTACCTCAGAGTAAAAGAATAGAAATAAGAAGTTCTCTTCACTCGGAGCCTTTCTGAACAGAGAAAATGATAGCGAGAGCAAGAACAGTCATGTCGAATAGCTTGCTTGAAATACAAGCCGCGGAACGTAAAGATGCCGCTTTTATGGCAATTGCATTCCAACCTTGCCGTGGCATGTTCTAGGAATGGATTTGTTTTAGTACCGCAGCCGTGGCCTAGTGGTAGAACGCCCACCTCGGCTGCGGGAGGCCCAATTCATCTTAACTGTTGATTTCTACTATTTCTTTTTTGACGTACGAGAAATGTGCACAACTATGCGCATGTTCCCTGCTTGGTGCTCGGAAGTGTTATCCATCCGTATGTTAACATTTAAACTGTATGCAGATAACTTTCCGCCATTTAGCAGCGGAGAGTTGATTGATTGATTGATTGCTTTATTTGATTCGTCACAGTACTGTGTAACAGGAGGCGGAGGGAAAAGCCGTTCAACTGACGGCTTGAGGGATCCTCCGCCCCCTTTGTGAAACAATGGCAGCAGCTGAAGGACATCACAATATCATACACTTTTTTTAAAACTGTCACATTGTTTTACGTAAAGATCATGTCATAAAGAAAAACTGAAAACGTGGTTTATACATAGCTTATACAACAAAGAAACCTGCTGCAGTCTTCTGCACTTAAATAAATTGCTACATAGTTTATACAACAAAAAGAGAGGCTAATTCTGCGACACTTAAATGAGACACATCTATACCTTTGCTAATGTAATCATTTAGAATTGGCGGAAGAGTACATCGAAGCATCTGAAAACCATAATTAGTACGAAAGTAAGGAACGTTCCACATTTCTGTAGTTCAATGGATTATCAAGGAAAGTTAGGCATCGCGCAGGTCACTTGAAGCGCATACCATCCCTTTTTTATATGGCCTGACGGAAAGACCGGTCCGAGAAGCAAATAAGTTTTTAAAGTGTGCCTTTAGCATGTGCGACTTTCGGACATATTTGTGCGCTTTGCTGGAGTGGCGCAACACTCCCCGTGATGGTGTATTTAGGTCACCTGTGTGGACGAAAATGGAACCCCATGCCCAGATCTTGTATCCGATAAGGAAACGAAACTTTGGACCCCAGACAGTGCCAAGCCGCATATTCGAAGGATGGCTTCATGACATGCGTCGCAAGCAGCGAGTCCACCTGGCACCCTGGCAGCAGGAACGTGGCCAGGAGGTCGCTACCACGGTGGAAGAATATACTGGTGTCTCAAGGACGTGGTCTGTCTGCAGACTGAACTGACTCTATTGGCGCTTCTTTCTTTCGCAGGCAGGAACTCTTTTGCGTTCGAGTCATTTCTGGTCCTCTGCTAGCGACCTGAGGCCCTGCGCTTACGCATTTTGCTGCAAAATGGCTTCATAACGAGATGTGCTATGTTTAGAGCGCAGGCATGCTAGGGCTGCTTCTCTCGGAAATCTGTACGTCCGTCCGTTCGTCTGTAAAGCTTGTTTCACATGACGTGATTTTCATCGCACTGGAAGTACGCTTTCAGTCACATGTGGTCGAAATCGCAGACGCAGGTGTCAACCACCTCTCTGCGACTGCGACCAACCGGTTGTCGCACGTCGAACCGATTGCAGCGTTGGCGGCGATTTTCCCTCAAAATTGCGGTGAGAGACGCGAGAGGTATTTCGTGGTTTCTTTTCGGAAAATGGCGTATGTGGCTCAACAAGCCCTGAAGAACGCAACTAATTGAGTGGATCCGTGGATTGGGCAAGCGATACATGCAATCACCACCGACACGCGAACAAGGCAGATAAAATCTCGTAGGTCAGATTCGGTTCTGTGATTTCAATGCACTTGCTTACACGCTACGTTCCTTTTCATGTTGGCTTAAGGTGCTGATAGTACGTACCTTTGCGTGCTTTTGGGTTGCTTGCACTGATAGTTGTCTCACGAGAAGACCTGTCCGCTGGATGACGTCCCAATTTTCTTGTTTGTTACGTACAAGCGAATCGCAATATACGAGAACGCCGCAGTTGTAGTGCGGCATGCCTCTACGGACAGGGTATACTCTTGTCCATACTCTTTACCATATTTGCATACTATATTTGCATATCATATTTCCATACCATATTTGCATACTCTTTATTTGCATAAAGAGTATGCAAATATGGTAAAATTCCGTGTCGAGGGGATATGACATGACAGCCTAGTATCCCACGTTTCAACGCCACGCTATACCGACCACCATTTAGTTGCTGTCTGTTCGTGTCCCCTTTCAGGCGTTCTGCCCCCGGTGAAATAAGTGTCTCATTTCAAGGTTCTCTTACTTCCTCTGAGAGACGCGATTGCGTATCATGCTCGCAAAGGGCACATGCAAACTCTAAATCCGAATGAATGTTATACAGTAGCATATTTAACGCTTGGACCTGGAAAAACAGCATGGTCAATTTGTTTTTAAAGCGTTAATGCGCGATAAGCACCATTTAAACATTGTCCCAATCGTGCTTACGGCCTTATTCTAAGGCTGGCAGAAACCTTGTATGTAAATAAATTTACAAAAAAAGTCTTATTCCGGCCTCGTCGAAGTCAGCTCTTAAGCAGTAGCGCACCTTTCCCACCACTGCCGTCTCCGACCACTGGAAATGTATACATTGTGGAAAAGCGGTACTGTGCCTGCCGAATGGAATGGAAGGCTAATCAATAATCATTAAATGTACCTAAAATATTTTGGTCTTATTTCAATTCAAGAATAGATTCATTACGGCTAATAGAGATTCAGTAAAGTTCATTAAGATGAATTGAGCCTAATTAGGAGTAAATGCGATGTATTTGTTTGCGTATAAATAACACTATTTAAGACGAATGAAAGGGAAGCCTGTGGAGATTAATTATAATGAAAAAGCCTAAGCAAAATGACAAATGAGGGAAATAAGAATAGTAATGCTAATGAAATGGCAATGAGTGGACACGGCAACACTGCCGTGGCAATGTCACTGACTTTCCCGCTCCTTGTGCAGGCTCTAGCCGGGTGCTTTTGGATCAGCGCTGCTGCAACTTTCAGGGTGGATGGACTCTGCCAGCTTGCATCGCCTTTGGCTTTGCCGGATTGCGTCTTAGGTGCACCCTTCGGGAATCCCGTCACATCGCGGCTGCCACACGTGGACTATGGCCACAGCGCATCATCAACACGCCACCTGACTATCTCGGCCCTGCTGACTTTCTGGCTTTAAAAGGGACGCCCGTTTCAGCAAACATCAGTGGACACGGCGACACTGCCGTGGCAATGTCACCGACTTCGTTGCTCCTTGTGCAGGTTGGTGATCGAGAATATGGTTTTCGCAGTAATTTTCTATGCTTAGTTGTGTTGCCGTGGCCACATACTCTCTTATGTTGTATATCTGAGTGTTTTGCCGTTGCTCGTTTGCTAATGGCTCGCTCGGGAGATGTTGAAGAAAATCCCGGACCTATCACTGAATGAGATGATTAAGACACAGAGGGCGGTCTTGGAAAAAGTAACTAATATTAAAAAAAACCAAGCACCTTTTGAGGCTCGAGTAGAGGGAAGGCTTTCGAATATAGAGGAAAGATTAGGGATCTTGGGCGAAGCCCAATCCAGGCTTCATAACCTTGGGAAGTTTGCCAATGAAACTGAAACTGCAATGGCAACTCTTGGTAAAAGAGTTGGCGACTTGGACCGTAAATCAAATTCTGACAGTAATGGTCTCGTCAAACGAATTGATGACCTCAATAATCGCTTTCGGCGAAATAATCTCATTATAAGAAGGATAAAAGAAGATGTGAATGAAACTGAAGAGGTATTATGTAAGAAGGTCAACGTTGATGTCTTTCATACAGTCTTAAAACTAAAAATTGATTCAGTCGAACGGATTCGTCGCTTAGGAAAGCGACAGGATGGTAAAGATCGGCCAATCATTTTGAAACTCAGATTTCCGAGGTAAAACTAAAATCCTGCGAAACTGTTTTATGCTCCGGGGTAAGGAAATTACCATTAACGAAGACTTTTCTGAACGAATTCTCGAGATCCGCCAACGGCTATAGGACTCAAGTTCTGGGGGGAGGAAAAGGATCAAGGTGAAACTTATATTTGGCATGATGAAGGAAGGAAGGAAAGAGTGGAGAAGGAAAGGCAAATAAATGATGTGTTGTATGGTTGGAATGAGGCTACTAATTTCAGGTACATATGTAAGGCACCTTCCGAAAGAGATGACAGGCACGGTAACAACGATTGACGGTGTCACAGTGCTTCTAAACAGTTCATGATATTAAACATAAATGTAAGAAGCATTTTAAATAAAGTTACGGACATTGAGGCGCTAGTACTGGAACATGATCCCGATATTCTGGTACTTACCGAAACATGGCTTAAAAAAGACATACTAGATGTCGAAGTAACACCTCCTGGATATAAAATTGTGAGACGAGACCGCGAAACGAGAGGAGGAGGTATTGCCCTGCTAATTAAAGAATGTATATTGTTTTGAATTCGCCCGCATGTCACTTATGTCGAAGCTATGGATTAAAACCAAATTTAATAATCGTACAGTATTCATTGGTGCTATGTAGAGACCACCAAACCCCCCAGTGAATACGCTTAATAACTTAAGAAGCTATATGGACGAACACCTAAAGCACGAAGACAATATTATTTTTTAGGGGACATCAACCTTCCTGGAATAAATTGGTCGACCCTTTGTGTAGAGGGTCGTGAAGTCCTTAATTGTGAACAACTACTTGAGATCGCTTTCTGTTATGATTTAACTCAAGTCGTGTCAGCTTGTACGCGTGTGGGTCTAACTGCTTCCTCAATCCTTGATCTAATATTCTTATCTGGTTGGTTGCTCCCATTTCTCAACATGCACGAAATTGATGAAGGTCTCTTTGATCAGAAAATGGTTATGATGTCACGAGATGTGTGAGAATGAGAAACTTTTGATTCTGAACTTTAAAGCCGCCAATGGCCTGGCAATACTGGAACATCTGGAGCAGTCATATTATTCTATTTTGGAGTTGCACAGGCCATCTTATACTACTGAAGAAATGTGGAAATTTGTCCATGATATGACAGCGTTTTGCATACAACATTTCATTCACCGGCGTTCTAAACGTGCAGGAAAAAGAAACCCCTGGGTAACTCGGGAGATAATACACACTAAAATAAAGCTTAAACGTATGCGAAAGGCTTGCACCCTCAGTCCTAGTATTGCACATAAACATGACATTCATTTTTTAGGTATTAGGTAAAAACCTCCGGCATAACATGAAGACATCTAAAGATAACTTTTATAACTCAATGCTGAAACGATTTCTCAAGGAAGCCCCAGACAAGTTTTGGAGGTACTTGAACCCAACGGCTAAGTCGTGTAGCATGCACACAGACAAAAGTAGCCAGGATCAAGCGGAGGCATTTAACTCCTTATTTTTCCTCATTGTTTACCATCGATGACGGTATCCTGCCTACCATCAATGATTATGCGGACAGACTTCTTATTCGGAATGTCGGGATTACAGAAGAAGGCGTTTTCAATCTGTTGCTTCACGCTAATATAAAAAAGTCCCGGTCCTGGCGAAATCCCCAATGGATTCCTTAATAGATATGCCGGAAGGACATCCAAGTTTTTAACACTAATTTTTCAATCATCCATTTCTAGTGGCTCGTTTTCCACTGCCTGGAAACGCGCGAAAATTGTGCCCATACATAAAAGTGGTCCAACCTCTGGCACTACAAACTACCGACCAATATCGCTCACGAGCACCTGTTCTGAAATACTAGAACACATTGTATCAAAACACCTACTCACCTATTTAAATGAACATTAATTAATCTTTCCAGATCAACATGGCTGTCGCAAAGATTGTGCACCGTCACTCAGCTTATAACTTGTACATGACCTCTCTAGCGCAATTAAAGCCCGCGGACCAACTGATATAATATTCTTAGACTTTGCAAAGGCCTTTGACAAGGTATTCCAGAAAAAGCTTTTACTTAAAATCAGCGTTACGTTCAAACATTCTGCCCTTACGCGGTGGTTCACTTCCTACCTTGCACACAGAGAACAATATGTTCAACTGGGACATCAGCAATCTAGTTTATCTCCCGTGGTATCTGGGCTACCCCAGGGTAATGTCCTAGGGCCCCTTTTATTCCTAGTTTTAATAAATGATCTGCCAAATGACATCACTACCCAAATAAGAATGTTTGCCGACGACTGCTTATTGTACAAGAGAATCGAGTCCCCAGGTGATCAGGCCGACCTTAATCTTAACTTACAGAAATTTAAGAACTCGCGCGGTCGGTGGCAAATGCAGCTTAACCCAACTAAAACGGTTTTTCTGTTCATCTCTAGAAAAAAGAATATTCTAAATTTCTATACAGTATCAACGGTCATGATCTTGCTCGAGTTAAACAACATAAATACCTAGGTCTTATATTTACACCCGACTTGCGTTGGAATCTTCTCGTAAATGAGCTTTGTGCAAAAGCATCAAAGTATTGTGGGGTCTGAGACATAACCTGTACTGTGCCTCCTCTGAAATTAAAATTTTAGCTTGCAAAACCTTGCTAAGACCTATAATTGAGTCCGCAAAAATAGTTAAGGATCCCTACACACAAAGTAGTTGTCTAAAACTTTTGGTACATACTTTTGGAAACGATTAAACCCAGCCTTCAGGACGCGAACACCGTGTCCGTCTACTTCTCTTCTGGTGTTCGCGTCCTGAAGGCTGGGTTTAATTGTTGCCTTACTTCTAATTTTGTATTTAGTAAATACCACCGTTCTCGCTCTCCAACTGAATTATGCAGAGCTTCCACCGCTACAAAAACGTCCCGAGTATGAAAGGCTTAAATTCCTGTTCTTAGTAATTCATAACCATGTCAAAATAAGATACGACACGTACTTCCAAATGAAGACACAGACACCGTATGTATATACCTCCTTCCACAGTGCACAATGACTTCTTAAGATAGTTTTTTTTCCAGGACAATTCAGCAGTGGAACTCATTGCCTGATTCAATTGTCCAAATAAAATCGGTTAATGCATTCTTGGAAGCAATACATTGCCTCATGTACCCTGATGCACCCTGATGTTCTGTGCTAATATTGTGATATAATAAGTCAAAATGTGCTCTGTAATTATATTGTTAATGTGTTTCATATCAGCAGTGCTGCTTCATTTTTTTTTCTTTTCAGAGCATTGTTTAAGTGCACTAATGCACTTCTCTGTTCATGTATATTAAATCCACTCCTGTAATAAAATAAAAAAAATAATAAATAAAATAAAAAAAAAATAAAAAAAATATTTTAGGTTGTATAATTAGCCTAATCGAAAGTAATGTAGGGTAAATTATTTAGGCCAGATCAATAGTAATTATTGGAACTTAAGCTTGTTTATGCACAATTTTCTTTGATTATAAATGAATTGATTAGGGCTAATCGGGATTATTTATGGTGATTAAGTTGGTACAGGTCTTATTAAGAGACAATACTCAAGGCCAATGAAGAGTAATAAGCGTAATCAAGAATTATTCATAATACAATAGCTAACACTAATTCAGCACAATTACGATTAAATTCATTTCACCCAATAAAATTAATTTTGTCTAATTAGGCTCACTAATAAAGTAAATACAACAAGTCATTCCAATGCGTGCAACACATTGCGTCACCTTCGACACAATGACCCGCGGTGTTTGTCAGTCGGTCATTCAATCAATCATTCGTTGCATAAGTGCAAGATGGGCGACCGGAAATAGTGCTTATGCTTTAAATGACAAGCCCACTAGAAAGTTTCCACCGTGATATTTTTTTTGTGGCGCTACTGACGCTTGTCGATTCTGTACTACTGCTCCCCGTGGTATTTCCGAAGAAAAGATTGAATATGCAACTAAAACCATCTACATAACTGGTTTGGTGTGCGGTCATCCATTGTCAAACAGCTTCTTAGTTGTTTCTTTTTCCGCCTTCATTTGTCTACATGTGTTTGTGTCATGTCTCAGATGAAAATTCCTGCACCGTAACATAGATTATCCGTTATCGTGGAGGAAGTGATAAAGATGTATTGAGTGGTCCACGCCGTGCGCACATTATAAGCATGAAATGCTCTTAGCTTCCTTTGCGGGCGACCTTCAAGTGACCTCGAGCAAAAAGCTAAAACCGTCATCCGGACACTAAAACGAGAACATCCGGGCAACCAGTCCAAAATTAAGAAAATGCGCTCTTTTCCCCCAACCCTTTGCACAGGATTGCATTACACACGCTGGTTACTGCCCAAACAAGTTACAGAAAATATTGCTTCCCAGTTCTTCCTAATGTTTGTTCACAATATGACTGAAGCTGTAACTTCTAGTACGCTAAAGGTTTATTTGTCATCTCCAATAGCGACGTTCAAGAGGCATATACAGTTCACCATACACTTGATTGTCATCTTTTCGCGCTGAGAAAGCGTTAGCTGTGCTCTTTTCAACGCTAGCGATCCATAAGTTCCGCGGCGCGGGTTTTGCGCCGCTTCCTTCAAGAGATGGCGCCACGCTGTGGGACCAGGCTGGCAGCGTCCGGCGGGCCGGAGATTGTTGTGCGGTGCGGTGGGGTGTGCCCTTGGGAACATGCACTGTACCCATTTTAAGACTGTGGCTAATATAATAGTACAACCAATCTGCTTTGCCGGTAGCCATTTCATGCTTGTATCTACTCTCGATTACGCGAAATCCAGCATTAATGGTTCGGATGTACGAGAACGTCGGAATTTTTCTCATTTATGGGCAGAGCTCCTTTGTATAAATTGTTTTGGTCACAAACAATTGTTCTACCATTATTCTAGCTATCGCGTGAAATCACGAAGACTATATATATCCATGTTTCTCCCGTTCGGAAATGTCTGTACGATGGTGTACTTCTGTTTTATTGATGATTGCGACAGGGTGCCGTGTACGCATTATTATTAAATAGACTATAGGTGTACACTACATGCCATAACTAACAGATAAGAATATAGTAAATTGGAAAATTCTCCGGATACGAATAATAAATGTAACTTGCCCATTTAGCACCAGTGCGTACCAATTCACGCGGTTATCTTGCATGCTAAAGGCTCACATGGCAAGCCGCGCTTCCTTGCTTGCTTTGTGTGCACAAGTTGAAGAACGAGGCACTTGCTTTTTTTTATACCTCCGGTGCATGATATTCGAAGAATCCATCAAATTTATTATTTTGAGTATGTATCAAGTGGTCTGCGTGTGCTCTCTCACTCTTAAGCATTGCGAAAAACATCTAAATACAATGTCAACACCAATGAGAAGCGTCATTCAATGAGCCAGTTAGCCAGTGTTACAATGAATCGCTTGGAATATGCCTATTTGGGTGACCGCGTGTGACCGTGAAGCCGTCTCAGAACCACCCAAAATAATTTATTTGTGGCTCTCCAGTAATCATGTAAGCAAGAAAAGTAGCCAATTAGCGTTCAAGATGAACCGCATGTAAAACTGTGGTTGTTCCAGCTTAATATTATAGTTTCATTGAAACTTTCTTCCATTTTTATTCGTGCTCCCAGCGATCGCACCACAGAGTTCCATGCTTTTGTGTAGAAAAATGATGCACCCTATCCTGTACCACACCTAGCGGATGAGGCGGAAGTTACAAACACGGAAGGAACCGGTTTTTGGGCGTCGTTGAGAATCCTGTCTACTCTTCCACCGTGGTCACTACGTACAACACTGGTAACCTGGTCACCAGATCAGTGGCGTAGCCCAAAATTTTGTTCGGGGGGGGGGGGGGGGGGCTCAGGTTGCAGCGCGGCCTCCTCCTTATAGAATTTGTCGAGGGATCGAATGCATGAATAATAACTGCATTGCCAATTTAATTGTATATTAGATGCTGCAAACGAATTACTGAACGTTATGCACTGTCCATTAAAAAATGTATGTTGCCATAAAAGAATAAATTCCTATGCCCCAAAAATTGTGGCAGAAATAACTGTTATCAATGATTCCGCGTTTTTATTGCGATAGCAATTATATGGACACTCAAAAGCAGATTTCTGCCGTCGGCGTCGCCGTCGCCGTGAGGTTCCGTATGACGTCATTTGGAGAAGAAATCGTCGCCGCGCGCCGAACGCTGTATGTGCGAGTGAAAGGGCGCGAGGGGTGCGTCTTTCATGGGGAGTGAACGCACGGCGGAGAACAAACGCGCGTTCGGCGCCGTGCTCGCTTAAGGGCTGCAGAAGTAGGCGTCTCTGTTCTCCTTCACAATCACCATGTATGTAGAGCAAACGCGCCTTCTTCCGACGAGCGAGAGGCCGTGGGGGAGGGGGAGGAAAGGGAGGCGACGTTTAGCTGCGGCACGCAGTGCCTATTTATATCAGAGGCTCCGGCAACAGTCACTAACGCCGCCCGCATTTTGAGCGAACGCGGGCAAAACGCGGATGGCGTCGACAACAGTTCTGCGTGTTGCCGATGCTGCTGCATGTCCAAGTTTATACAGCTGATAAAGCTAATATCATTACTCCGTATAGCTCTCTACAAGTTTGCTATCGCAATTGATGCTTCGCCTTTCAGGTGAAACTGCGACAATTTTTTTGTCTAATTAATAAGTAAAGAAAACATCACATGAACTTTAGAACTATTGACCCTTTTCGCGGAGCAGTTTGATTTAGAGAAACGAGATGGCGCTCACGGCGGCGCGCCATACCTCTCATCAGCGACCGCGCACGAATACGAAACCATTACCGCTTCTACCTTGCTTCTGTGCGATCAGCTGTTGGAAATGCAATTGAGTTTTCGCTAACACACTGTGCTCCAATCATGCTAGATTGAATAATGTGGATTGAAGACGTGTGCAGTAGTTGGCTGCAAAAATAGTGACTGGCATGTTAAGGAATAGAATAAATCTGTGTGGCGAAGTTCGCGGACCGCTGCGACAACTGTCCGAACGTGTTACCGGCACTTCGTGATGTACGGCTTTCCTCGAGGGTACAGAAATTTGCTCATCCGCCAGCCTTGTATCGCTAACCTTCAAAGAAAGGGCTTCATCCCCAGAACGTCGGCAAGAATGAGTACCACTCGTTAAATCATGACAAAGGGAGTAGCGCCGCTTCCTGTCATAGTAAGTTTCGCGCACGCTATCTATACACATCTGTCCAAATGGCAGGAAAACTTACGCCCACTCTATCGCCGACGTATCAAGAATAAGTGAATGAACTCACACTTGAATATATGCGCACTGTATACACACAATAAATGACGGACTACACCTATGGCGCACCAATGGTCAAAGCTGAATGTTTCGTGATGGTCCACAAGAGTAAGCAAGTTACTAGCTGTTATATATTTGCTACAAGGTATTACAATGCACAAAACAGCTACGTTTCAAGCCTTGTGCGCAGCAAGAACAAATCTATCGGATTCAGAACTGAGCACACCCGCGAGTGATTAGGCAGAAAATAATCAGATAGTGGCCGCATCGAGGAACTTCACTGAGTCAGAGACTGACAAGCCACTGCTTCAAAATATTTGCCGAATAAAGAACAAAGAGCAAAACACACTAATCCTGACTGAATTCATAATCGGACAGCTTGGAATACATATTTAGCCCCGCTTTTAGAAGAAGCACCATATACGCTGCTTATGCCATTTGGACATAGCTTAATCAGCACCGAAAGCGCTTTTGTATGTTCTCTGAAGCTGCGATCAAAGATTCGTGTCGTACATCTAGTCACCGTCTATGATATCTCCGAAAACAGAGGTTTTCTAAGCCGCGCCGGCATCATACACTTCCATTGTAAACAAGGAGGCAACGGAGGCAGTTGAGGCAAGCAATGGACGCGTCACCACGTGATCAAATATGCCAGCGCCCACGGGATTGCCGCGAAAAGGGTCAATATCACTCTGAAACCAGCAAAGCAGTGCATGCAGCTTATATTAAAAACGTAAAGGCCATGAAATTAATAAGTTGAGGACAAATATTTTGATGAATCTTTGTCATTCAATAACCTTGTTTACATTTTTCTACATATGCAACGGCCAGGAAGAAACCTCAATGACGCTATCCCTCGTTGCAATCGATTGCGCAGGAGCAGCTGTAACCGGTCGTGTATTGTAATTACACCAAGATAATACTCGCAGGAGTGAATACAAATAAAAAGTGGGAGTTCTGCAAAATATATATTACAAATTGCGAAGTAGCATGGAATATACAAATGCGAAGATACAACTCGCTAAAGGGCAAAAAAAGAGTCGCTGGAAACAAAGTTCACTGCTTGTATACACAAAACCTCGCAATAAGATATTTAAAAATACGTATGAGTCTCCAATAAATCTACGTATTTAAGCAAACGTCAGTGTATATAATGCGTCAAATAAGACAAATAAACATGTTGCTCAGTCACAGATAGTAAACTTTGACACAGAAAGACAGATAATCTAGACAAGAACATAACTATGATCGCAGAAATCGTGATATGTACTTGGCCCATGCAGCGGTCGCGACAGCGCCATGTGGGTAGAATAATAGAGGAATAATGCATAAATCAGTACGAAAATGTGTAATTTAATTGCCTGCACAACGCCAACAATTATTCTGCACCCAAAATTAAACGACGGTATTCCTTCGTTTCAAAAAAGAAATAAAAGCAGGTAGCTGAAAATGAAAGAAAAGGACAAGCGAAGGCCACAGATGATGCGGCAAGTTGAACTACCCAATATCCGAGTGTGTTTTTGGCGAACGCCGCGTGGGCCGGGCTTTCAATGAGCAAGGTCGGTCAAAATTGGTTATTGGTATTCTCGTAATTTTTGTATTTGCGTGATAATTATGATCATGATGCTAACTGCTAGAATAAACGGCGAAAATTTCTGCGGTTTTAAAAGCGAATGAACAGTCATACGTTTTCATAATTAAGAACTTATGGACCTGAAGGAACATGTTTATTACTTGCATTGATTTTTGATGCTTCGCTATCTAAAGGACAAACTTCTCTCGGCGGGAAAGTTGAGCGAAGCGGTCAATGACTTGGACACGTTGAAGCCGACGTCTATGTGGCTGTATAGAAGCGCCAGCCTAACCTTGCGCACAGACATTGTAGAGCGCAAGTAATTTTTTTGTAAACTCTTGTTAAAAAAATATTCTCTCTGCGCTAGCAGTGGTCACTGGAAGGGTGACTAGAAGCTGCAGCAGTATTTACACATTTACATAGAACCTGCTGTTGCAATGAGAGATGGGCATCTATTCCGGTGCTAAAACCTAAAACACTCCCTTGATGTCGTTGGCATACTTGTTTAGGTACCTTGCAGAAACAGTAGGCTGTTCGATTCCAGCGATGTCCGTCGTTTCGTCAGGAAGTATGGAGAAGCAGCCTGCTATTGAATCTAGGCTTTCTTTGACAATGTCACCACAAATTTCTTTAATTTGGTTTTGTGCGTCTGGGCTTAAATACGAGGCATTACTGGGGCAACTTTCCAATTGGTTCTTCAGATATGTATCTCCACAATCAGTTCGCATGCGAAGAAGCACTCTGAAAATGCCTGTATTTTCAGCAGGGGCATTGCTTAAATCCATAGGGCCCTGTCCCTGTGGCCACGGAGAGCCAGACGCTGTCGCCCGCAAAAAAAAAAAAAAATCAATAATAGGCCGTTTACTTTCTTCTGTTTTCTCATATTTTACTTTGCCTGCCCTGGTCCAGCTGATCAATCACATTCTGCACGCTTCCTGAAAATGATTGGAGAAAATTATCAGCTGCTAGCTGACAGTCACGGTGATATTTAGTATTTTCTTGTGTGTGGAAGATTGCGAGCGCGCGCTTCAATTTATGGAATGGCTTGGACACGAGCGTTCCAGTGCGCGCATGTTGGCCCAAGTTTATTTTTATTTTTTTTATTTCAGTATACCGTAAAGGCCCTCAGTTGGAGGGTATTACATAGGGGGGAATGCAACATCATCAAAGCTAATTTAAAACAATATACAAGGTAAAAAAAAGGGAGGCGAAAAACATTAATGGCAATCACACTCAGCAAATAGAAATAAAACATCGAGGAAAAAAAGTCGAGGAAAATAAAACATCGGAAAATAAAACATAGAAAATAGAGGAAAATAAAACATAGAAAATAAAACATTGAGGAAAAAAAATATCGTAAGCCCAACTTGTGTCAGATTTTTGTTTTGTGTAATGCAGAACAATGCCATGGTTATACAATGCAAAACACTGAAATTTAGCACTACGAAACAGTTCTCTTTAACTGTAAGTAAATATAAAAACCTAGAAAAGAAGAGGAGAGAAAAAAAAGGAGAGCGATAACAGGGAGAGCACGGTTGAAGAACATTTAGGGCATAATTTCTGAAATTGATTAAAGTCGAGTTCTGTTGCAATGTCAGACGGCAGGTTATTCCACTCGGTTGTAGTGCGTGGTATGAATAAGAACATTAACCCCATAAAGTTATAGAATTGAAAATCTTTTAAAGCATGCCTTTGGAATTGTCAGCGCACCTTTCGCGTCAAAAGTTGATGAGAACTTTATACCCATAATGTTTCGTAATTGAAATCCATGCGCTCCGTACATTCCGCGGCCACTGAGAGATGCCGCAACGCGCCCGCTCGCTATCGAAAAGCCGTTGAAAGTTTGTGCTCGGATGGGGCTCCTTGCGTTACGTGACTCCAGGTGCAAGGGCGTTGTCACGAAATCCAGCCCGAGTTCGCAATGTTCGTGCCGAAATGTCTTGTCGAGCGTGAAACAGACATTGTAGACAAAATTCAGAATGATTGCCGGCGTCAGTGGTAGTTTTGGTCGGTGGTGCATGCCCGCACGAAAAAATTTCGGGGGGGGGGGGGGGGCGGGGCTGAAGCCCCATCAGCCCCCCCCCCCCCCCCCTGGCTACGCGCCTGCACCAGATGTATTCCTGAGGCCAACTGACGAACCGTGCTCCTCGGTTTTGAAAATTGAGGATGGTCAAGAAGTCCATCGCCCAAAAGAACACATCAGGATTGTAGATCTTCAGGGCGCTTGTGCAGCTTTAAACTGGCTCTGAAAGACGCTGTTGAACATGCGCAAACGCTCCGACGAAGCGGAAGCCAACAACGTGAGTCTCGACGATACCCTTAGGCCAACATGTGTTTAGAAATATAATTAAAATTTAGAAGATTGGAGATGTAGCTCAGCTAGGGCCTAATCAAGCTCATTTTTGCTCTGGCATCCGTTTCCACGCAATACTTCGGAATAAATAAAGTCATTTGATTTAATTTAGGAACAGGCTGCAGCTTCCTCGTGTCGTCTGTAGCGAAATTCCGCGATAGCCGCCAAGGAACGTGACGTCGTGGCTCGAGCTTAGGACGCTCCAGCTTCCGGTCCTGGAGGATAGCATGCTGCTTCGTGCGTCAGATTCAACTGGTCGCCGCCACTGAATATAAAGGTCAGCTGCCTACCCTAACATCTCTAATCGTTGCCTTGGTGGTTGCCTTGTCCTTCCCCGCCAACATTTGGATGACAGCGAAATATAGAGGGCTAAGAATTGCTGCTTACGCTTCTCACCAAATTTTTCTCTCTGGTAATTAAACTTTGTTTGTTTTTCCAAGCACCAGGCTGACATTCGCCGAAAGCGACAACAGGGCGTATATTGTATTCGGAATAGAAACCAAAGTACAAATGTTGCTTATGAAGCCAACTACCGATCGTCTCGATCCTTACGATGTTTACGCGACATGTGCCGAGCTGCCCAACTTTGGTGTTGGCTTTCATGTTATTGATATGAAAGGATACGGCGATTATGTAGAGGCAAGAATGTCTTGGCGACTTAAATAATTGTACGAAATACCACTCAAAACTGACAAAAATATCAACAATGAAAGTGTGACTCATGCCACTGGAGGAAAGCTATATAAAGATATGAATTTCTTCCGAACGTTCAAGAAAAGCATACTCATTTTTGCGTGAAATCTAAGCAAATTAGGTGGGGTGGTTTGCTCGGCCAGTTGGTGTAGAGTAGGGTGATGGTGGTTTCAAGAAGTTAGAAAAAACGCGAGCACAAGTAAAAGAAACGAGATGGGATAAAGATGGATTTACAACGAAGTGTTAATGTGAACTACAATCGCACGGATTCCTGCCGCACGTGCGCAGAAAAGGCATTAAACAAAACGGGCTTAATAACTGAAAATATTAAATATCACCACAGCACGTGCTCAGCTTGGCAGGGAATCGTAACATGACATGGGAATCATATAAACCACCGAAGAAGCGCATGTTCTGAAAGCAGTGGCGTTCTTTTCGCCACAACCACTGTTCGCTTCTTCCTTTCTTTTCTTGAAATGCGTGTGCACTACCTGGCTATATTACACGGCGCGGAAGCACCAGCTTTATGTCATTACTTGTCCCCACGCGCCTTAGGTTATGAGACAAACCATGCCACCACCTAAAACTTCTTTGGTGGCTTCCACTTCTTTCCCACGTTTCCTTTTTCTTCAATTTCCCGAACAATATTTCAACAGCCGACACCAGTGAGGCTGAACACCTTGCAGAAGACAACCTGGCCATGGCAGCCGCATTCCGATGGGGGCGAAATGCGAAAACACCCGTGTACTTAGATTTAGGTGCACGTCAAAGAACCCCAGGTGGTCCAAATTATTCCGGAGTCCCCCACTACGGCGTGCCTCATAATCAGATCGTGGTTTTGGCACGTAAAACCCCATAATTTATAAATAAAGATAACCTAGCCATCTGCGCCTGCCTGCAGGAAGTGGACGCAACCATTATTTAAGACAATCGTGAAGTACAAAGGAACTGTGCCTTGCTTCACACGTTTCCAATGGGTGGATTCCTAGGAAAGCAACGCTTTTTTTAGACCTTGGGAAGTAACACCAACTAACGTGCCCGTGATGAAAAGTTAAAAGTAAATCCTAAATTGTAATAGGCATCTTCGCAAACTTCGCAGGCAAATCTATGATCCCGGGATGAAGCTACCAAACAATTCAAAATACTTTATACAATCTTTCTAGCTTATCGCCACGATTGAGCATTAGGCGCACTAAAATATTCGACATATCTAAACCAAGCTACAATGGTTTTCTTCGTGCTGCATTTCAAGTATACTGCGGTATAACATGGATAACGTATGTGGCACAGCATACAGCGACACTAGAACCGCTACAGACAAGCTTCTGAATGAAGACCCCATTGTTAAAGGATGCAAAAGTGCTCAATAGGTAAAACGTGGGAAGTTCCTTAAAGAATCTACTAACAGCAACAATTAAAAAAAAACTCGCACTTTTGCCCAAAAGGCGATGCATCAATTGGTATAGCAAATTAGCAGAGAGCCATATGGCAGAGGGCCATATTTTATCGGCCGTATCAACTTGTAAACATTCGCTTACTAACTAAAGTAACAAGCATGGTGTCAGCGCGCACAGAAAACGTTATTGGCACGTACACACTAGCGGCAAAATGCGCGCGGTGCGCCGCCAGCGTAAAAACGCAGACGCAGCAGGGCGGCCACACCAACCGGCGGCGCGCCGCTGCGGCAATCACTAGACTACTCTTCCCTTCTCGAACTATCCGTCAGCTCCATCCGGGAGCTGACGCGTGCAGACGATAGTGCGAAACGAGGTTTCAGCTAAAAACGGACGCGAGTACGAAACGAGCGGTCGGGCAGGTCCGCATGGGACCAGTTTCCCGCGCGCACGTCACGGAAGTGGGCCGCTGTCATTGGTTTCCTTCATCCGCGGCACGCGGCAAACCGCAAAAAGTCGGTCCGGAAGCGTGCGCGGCGCGCGTCTGGCCGCCGGCGGCGCACCGCGCGCGCTATGCCGCTAGTGTGTACGTGCCATAACACATGGCCGTAAAGTTTTAAATGCACAGCTGTGACTTTACACAGGAAGGTCCAGACGCGGCCGAGCCCGGACCAGCGTCGGGACCTTCTTGTGAAAAGCCACAGCTGTGCATTTTCCGTGGGCTTCGCGCCTGAGGTTCTTGCTTTGGCCGGCAGAAAACCGTCAACTCGGAACTGGCATGGACCGGGGAATCCGACTGTCTCATCAAAAGAAAGCATTGTGAGGGCCGTTGACGGTGCTGACGAAATGTGATTTCTGACCAGTGCTCTGAATGTCAACGTAAACAAATTCAAAAATGAGCGTGTAAGCCGCAGGAGTCACAATGACTCTCTTCGTTGTGCCGTGTTCTTTGTACTGTTTACATTGTACCATTGTACAAAACAACGTCCTGGAGTTTTCCTTTTTTTTTCCAGTAAGCTCTGATTCAGACATTTTTCTTTGTCGTACTATCCTTTCCCTTCTCCTTACTGGTCTGGTTGTCTGGTCTTGATGGTCTGGTTGTTAGCATCCACATAATTCCATTCGCAGTGTCGAAGCTTTTTGGGGTTGGGTTCTTTTTTCCTTTTTTATTTTTGGGTTGGGTTGCGCAGGTTTGCGCGGGGGTTTTACTGCCGCCCCGGCACACGTGGTAGCGTGGGGTGAGTGTGTCCATTATGTCGACGTTTGTGAGAGACTTCGCTACGGGCAGGAGCACTGCTTTCAGAGATACTTCACTTATTTGCGATGTCTGTCAAATGCGGGTCACTTCTCGCATCAAACTTGAAGAACACTACTCCACACATCAGATACAATTTTTGTCGCGCTGTTTATAGTGCACTGGGGAATACAAATTCTCACAGAAAATCTCTTCACATTATTCGAAATGCGTTAAACGCAACACTGCACGTTCGAATATACAAACTTCATCGGTATCTGCGTATCAGGCTCTTGCAACGGAACACGTCCTAGAGGGTCCACATGCCAATCATGGCAGTTCTGCGGCCGCGCTGCGGGGTCGAGTTTCTGCTGACGGGTGTGTTACTTCTCAAAGTGTGGCACATTTCCACACAATTTCTCCGACTGATGGGTTGGGGGCGGTTGAGTCTTCAGGACTAGATCCCACTGCTGAGACAGAAGCCATGGGATCATGCGATTCTGGGGATATCCTGCTTCCGGCGCTGAATACAGTTTATCCGGGAGAGGCGCCTCGAGTGTCTAGCTTGGCGTTGACTCCTACACCTGCAACTTATCACTCTACGGGGCAAGGTAGATGGTCTCAGGATGACACAATGACCTTAGCTTTGGCTGAACTCCATCTTCCAGTGGGGGCAGGTGTGATAAGGACCCTGGCGGGACAATTTCTAATGCGTACAGAGGCTTCCATAGAACACATACGAAGAGCGCCACTTTAGAAGGCCGCAGTTGATTGAATGATGCTGATCTTGAAGAGGTGGTACTATCGACTACTACTCCTTCAGTTCCAAGTTACTCTCATTGCACGTGGACAGACTCAGACGTTGCTGCCCTTGCGATGGCAGAGGCTCGACTGGTGGCAAGCCACACTGTGAACGAGGATTTGCACAAACAGTTCAGAACGCGAACAGTTGAGGCCAACTCACAAATCAGACACACCGCACGTTATAGAGACGCTCTTCATCTGGCAAAACAATGTGTCTTAAACCCTCCTCCGCTACGCCCATTTGAAGATTTGGGTGAGCTCCCTCCGATGCTTCTTGATTGGAATCACATCCGGGTGATTTTAGGCCCATAACAGGTTCTCCTGTCCTCTATCGAGTTTATGCAAAAATGTTGCTGTTCCGTCTTTCTGAAAATAATCAATTCCACAAATACCAAGCTGGTTTCCAAGCAGACAAACCCATTTCTAACATCCTCATTCTTAAGGTTCTAATGAGGACACTTAACAAAAAGCACCTAGCATTGTTTGTACTCAGCCTCGATGTGCGCAAGGCATTCGACTCCGTATCTCATAAGGCGTTGTTCTTGGCTTTAGCTGAAAGAGGTGTTCCTGAACGCAGGGGGGGCACATTGGGGGCATCATTTTTTACTCTACACGGGTAGGGAAATTTTAGAAGCTGTTAAGGGCTAGATAACAGAGAACAGAGAACAAACGGGGATAGCCGATATTCTAGTTGACATTAAGTGGAAGAAATGGAGCTGGGCAGGCCATGTAATGCGTAAGATGGATAACCGATGGACCATTAGGGTTACAGAATGGATACCAAGAGAAGGGAAGCGTAGTCGAGGTAGGCAGAAAACCAGATGTGGTGATGAAGTTAGGAAATTTTGAGGCGCAAGTTGGAATACTCTAGCGCAAGACAGGGGTAATTGGAGATCGCAGGGAGAGGCCTTCGTCCTGCAGTGGACACAAAATATAGGCTGATGATGAAGAAGGGCTAGGTCCCCGAGGACCGCGTGCACGTGTAGAAAAAAACTACCATCATCAGCATTGGCTCGAGCGTCGTCGTCTTTTTAAGCGAACTTCCCCTCCTCCCTCCCAGCCTTTTGAGCCCCTGATATCTTTCTTGCGCCAGTCGACCTTCTTTTATGCCGTGTTCCCCCTGATTACAGTTGAGCCTGACTGAGAGTCTAGCGCGGCAAACCTGCTGGAAGCTGTGCCCGACTAGAGTTGAGCCCTGCTGGGAGGCTAGCGAGGCTAGGCCGGCGGCGCTCCTTCTCTGCGTCCCTCCGACTCAGCTGCTGACACGCGCTCTTTGCCTCGCCCTTCTAGCTTCCCCGCTTGCATCTATTGACAGAGTCGCTGATAAATGGAAAGAAGGGGAGGAGGGTGCCGTGCGGCGGTCCGATGGCAGGGGAGAGATAGGCGGCTGGCACGCATGAGGGTGCGTGCCAGCCTCATGGTGTCTGCGGTGCATGGGCGCAGTCGGTGTGCCCTGGCAACCTCGACCGCCTGCGCCGCCGCCTCTCTCCGGACTCCTGTCTGTCTACGAAAAAAGTAGGTCAACGGAGCAGTGGGGTGTGAGAGGAGTTCCTGTTATCGTTGGTTGTATATATGGAGCTTGGGGGGGGGGGGGTATTCTGTAAGGGACCACCTAGTAGACTGTCCATTTCGGCATCGCGTTTGGTTCCTGCTGCACGAGCGAGAAGGTGACTGGTTCGCTCCATCTAGCTCGTGCTGCTGGAGTCAATCGCGACAGCCGAAGTGGACGGTCCACTAGGTGTAATCTTACAGAATACCCTTGTTGGTCAAGAAATCTTGTCTGGGAACGTCGTACAAAAGCGTGAGGAACGTGCTGGGAACGCCGTCGGCCGCGGACGCTTCCCATACCCCGCACCGCGCTAGGAACGCCGTCGCCCGTGGACAGCGTGCCAGTTCTTTCAGAGCCGGGCATTCTTAGCCATCGTCCGAGTGTTAAAAAATACCCCATTGTGCTACTGTGAGCCGGCACTGAAGCCTCTTTCCCGAGTACGTAGTAAAGGAGTCGGCTTACCATTTTGTAGCCAAATTCAACATAGCAAATCCCCAATATAGATAAACCCAAACATAGCTAATCCCATCAGAGCGCCAGCTTCGCTGGACTTCCCTCTTCACAGGGTGCAAGGCCTCTGACAGTGCTTCGTTGTGCAAGTAAAACGAAGATAGTCCACGCCGAAATGCCATTGGAACAACGTCGGTTTTGCCTTCTAAGTACTCCACAAGTGCTGGTTTTATCTTACCACTTTGAAGTGTCTGCCGTATATCTAAGTCCGAAATTTCACCGTTGCCCGTATAACCATAAGGTACTCTTTTTCCGTCGTAGAATAATTCGCTTCTGCTTTCGGCAGTGACCGGCTAGCGTAATCGATTACGCTTTCAGCTCCGTCCTTCCTTTTCACTAGCACGACATCGAGGCCTACGCTACTTGCGTCGGTGTGGATTTCCGTCTCGCAGTTTTCGTCGAAGTGTGAAAGTACCGGTGGTGATCGACTGCAGCCGTTGTTCCAGCTCCTCAAATGTGTCGACCTGTCCTGCGTCCCGTTTAACGTCGACGTCCAATTTTATTAAATGTGTCAGTGGCTCGGAGATGCCTGCAAAGTCTCTGTCAAAGCACCTGTAATAGGCACACAGGCCAAGGAATGTGCGCGCGGCCTTCTTGTCGACGGGCCACCGGAACTTAGCGATGGCAGCTGCCTTCTCCGGGTCGGGAAGGACTCCAGACTCGGTGATGACGCGGCCTAGGAACCGAACTTCTTAGTAAGCGAAACGGCATCTTTCCGGCTACAGGGTAAGTACAGCATGACTTGATCACCTCAGGTGATCAAGCCGCCTTAGAGGATCGTCGACATTTGTGGCAAAGGCTGCGATGTCATCCAAGTAGGCGAGAGAAATCTGCCACTTCAGTCCTGCTAAGACTGGGTCCATCACGCGCTGGAACGTTGCAGGCGCAGAGCAAATCCGAATGGCATGACCTTCAACTCGAAGAGGCTGCCTGGCGTGATAAACTCGTTCTCTAGATCCCTCTAGTCGAGTTTAATTTGCCAGTAACCAGTGTTGAGATCAATCGACGAAAAGTACTTAGCATTGCAGAGCCAGTCTAGTGTGTCGTCTATACGTGAGAGGGGGTAAACATCGTTCTTCCCGATTTTGTCCGAGCGGTGATGATCGATGCATAATCGCAGTTTGATATGTCAAGTGGTGCGTCAAAGTTGGTTACTGAGTCGATATATGATGAAGACGTCCAAGGCACTCGCTACGACGTAAGACGACGTAATACTCCTACGGATTCTTCGATTACGTTCGTCGGTGAAGAGCAAGGCCTTGTGTTCTTCGACTGGAACGCAGTTCTCGCCTCTTGCACTTCGGTAGGTCGTTTTCATGCTCCGATGGGGCCGGACGTCGACGCATAGGGGAAAGTGAGCGGCGACGAGGGGATGGCGAGCAACAATCACGGGCAGAAGGAATGGCGTTGCGTGTAGACGGCAAGTGTGAGTCATTTGGTGACAAGCGCTAACAGTTGACAAGCTCTAACTTTCAACAAAGATTTTAATGCAGATCCTGAGCATATTGTCACGTAGTAGTGACGGTGAAGACAACAGTGGTAAAACTGTGAATGACGAAACTGATTCTTTATTGGGCGAACCTGTGCCCACAAAAGCAAGTTACACTCGAAGCACAACGATAGCGGCGAACGCAGTGGGCGATCGTCGAAATCTGATCAGCGGCGAAACGCGTTGGCTTTTATACATGAGCCATCGAAGGTTCCAGTGTAATTCCTGGTGCCCGCGTGTCTTCCAGAAAGTACTAGACAATACGCATCGCTCATACAATCAGATTAGGTATTGACACGTTTACCAGGTAACAAACGTTATCGCTCGGTGCAGGACGCGCCTGCATGCACGTATAGGAAGTTTCTCGAAGGTTATCGATGCTTCTATACAGATGAGTGGTAAATATTTAAGCACATCAATAAAATAAGGAGAGTTTTAACATATCGAGTTCCATCCTTCTTGACTAAGACTTCAGGAGATGACCACGAACTCTTCGATGGCTGCATAATTTCGTCGCACAGCATTTCATCGACTTGCTGGTTTGCGGGTTCTCGTTCCCGCGTCAAGTTAGCCAAAGAATGCTGAGCGCATTCTTCGTTGATTATGCGGCGTGTTTGTCGAATCCTTGATGAGGAGGAAAAGCAGTCACTGTATTGGTGTAGAAGACTCTTGAGCTAGTCTTGCTTATCCCTGGGAAGACTCCGATTAATACCGAAAGTTCGTTTAAGAACACGCACAATCGTTGTAGCTTCGGTAGAATCCGAGCGGACAAATGCATGACTGACCGCTGCAACTTCCTCAATGTACTGCGATTTTCATGCCATTGTTCAGGTGAAGTTTGTTATCATTACCTGCAGTTTTCCTCCGTAAAACTGGGCGATGATTTTTGCGACGCCGATTTCACGGTCGAGTAGCAGGTGTTGGTCGTTCTCGCCGATGGCTTCTATGTCTTCGGCTGCTTCGACGGAAATCATGCTACTGGCGCGAGCCCCAGTGCTCACATGGTCTTGAAGTACACAGGCGTAGTGGTATCGTTTCGTTTGTGGACAGCGTTATCGGCTTCGACTTTAGGTCAATGACTGCACCTTGTTGATTCAGAAATTCCATGTCCAGAATTACGTCGCTTGAAGACTCAGGATAACGAACGTCGCAGTGTAAGTGCGGTCATGCACTGTAACACTTTGGTAGATTCCAGTCGACGTTATAAGGTGTCCCCCAGCAGTCTGGATATGAGGGCTTTCCTATGTAATCTTGACTTGCTTCAACTTCGCGGCGAAGGATTCACTGATGACGGAGTACTCGGCTTCTGTGTCTACTACAGTGGTGATGGTGTGGCCGTTGAGAAGCACGTCCATGCTGGTGGTTCTTCGTCTTGCACAGCAATTGGGTCGTGGCGGCGGATCATGGCTGCATCGCGGTGTCCCACATGCGTTTTGTTGTGTCGTGAAGTCGTGTTTAGGCGGCGTTTCATTGCGGCATCGCCGAGATGGCTCTTGCAACGTCGGCGGCGGAGGGTGTTTGGCATTTCGACGAGCAGCAACGGCACCTCTATCGGTTGCCTGCAGTTTTCCGGATGAGGGCTAATCGACCGGCCCCTTGTTGGGCCAGTGTACAGACGGCGCTGTGGCGAGATGTAGTGACGGGGTGGCTGCGACCAGGAAAGTCGTCGGGTTGTCCACTGTGTTGCGGCGAGGTAGTTGGTGATGTCCCGAAGTCATTCGGCAAGCAGTGGTTGCGGCGCGTTAACGGCGAAACCGTGTAGTCCCGTTTCGCGTCTGGTTTCGCGTCGTTTCGCGTCCACCACCAGTGCCCGTTTCGGGCACTGGTGGTGGACGTGACCAGCTTCTCCGCAGTGGTAGCAGAGCGGGCGGTGGCCGGGGGAGCGCCACGCGTCTGTTTTTCTTGGGTAGTTGCGCTGGGCTACATGTGGGCGAGCTGGTGGCGGTCGCGGACAACGGAACTGCGGCATGACGGGGCCCTGGCGCGGGCCCGGAGAGGTACTTTGACGGCGGGTGACGGCGACGGTCATCGCTTACTCCATGAAATGCGGCGATGCGACCTGCACTTCAGAAACTCCCAGTGACCATTGAAGTTCGTCCTTACCATTTCGGTAATCATGCCCACCTTAGGATCGGTCGAAAAGAACATCTTGCACAGTTCTGCGCGCGATGGCCTTGATGGTCTCTCGCAGGATGTCGGAGCCCCGTGCTTGGAGTTCGAACTGCGGCGAGAGCACTTGCCGGTTATATTGTCAAGTGCGCATTTCCAGAGTTTTCTCAATCGTCGTCGCCTCTGCAGATCATTCTGCAACGGTCTTCGGATCGAATCAGACTTGCGAACAGTTCTTGCTTTAAGCCCCGTATAAGGAAGCAGATTTTTTCTCCGCGGACATTTCGGGTACGTCTGCGTAATGTAAAAGCCGCGCCATTTATTCCCTGAAGGTGGCTATCTTCTCATTGGGCAGTAGCACTCGGGGTTCCAGTAGTGGTTCTGCTTTCTCTCTTCGAACGACGCTCGTAAAGGACTTCAGGAAGTTGCTTCTAAACAGGTCCCACGTTGTTAAAGTGGTGTCTCTCCCGTTTGTCCAATTAAGTCTTCGTGGCGTCTTCCGAGGATAAGTACACATGACGCAGCTTTTTCTCAGAGTTCCAGTTGTTGAACGTCGCGCCCCTTCGCATGTCGGCAGCAAGCTTTCGGGGTCTTCAGCCGATTATCTGAGGAAGGTCGGTGGTTCCCTGGATTGTTGCATAATGATCGGAAACACGGCTAATGTCATTTCGGGTCTTCGCATCACCTTGATCTTCCTAGAATTCTCCCGAAGAAGATTTCGCTTCAGTGGTAATTTTTGCAGCCTGCGGCTAGCTCGATGGTCCATGGAGTCGTTGACGATGTCCTGATGGCTTGGGCTTGCAGCGGGGTTTCCGTTACACAACGAAGCACCTCCACCAGATGTCGGGTTGTAGTGACGGTGAAGCTTACAGACAGACAGACAGATAGACAACGAACTTTATTGAAGGTCCTGAGAAGCTCTCAGGGAAGCAACGAAGCCGCGGGCCGCACCCACGTCGGGACGGGGAGACCGAGCTCCTGCGCCGCTTCATGGGCTCTCTGGACAGCGCAAAATTGCCGTGACTGGTCGGAGCTCCAAAGACCAGAGCTCAACGCCTCTGCAGTGCATCGATGCGGGCCCCTCTGCAACGAGGGGCACCCCAAGAGCATGTGGTCTAAAGCACTACGCTGTCCGCAGCTAGGGCAGTTTGGGCTATACCAGTCTGGATTGATGCAGTGAAATAAATTAAGGTTAGGATAGGATCCCGTGTGAAGCATGCGTAGTGTGACAGCTCGAGGTCTGGTTAATAAGCCGTGTGGGGGAGGGTATAGTCTCCTACCAAGGTAGTAGTGTTTGGTAACCTCGTTAAATGTGGAGAGAGTGTCACGGAATTCAACGAGCCTCGAATCGCAGTGGCGTCAGCGCGGAGGGTTAGTTCGCGCGTTTGGACGTGTGCGATGTCATTGATGTTGGGGAGGAAGTCGAGTTGGGGCTCTAGATGTGCCGGGAACTACGTGTTGTGTGTGGCTGGATGACTTTGCCTTTGAGAATTCGATGTGCTTCCTCGGCGATGGTACCAGAGGCAAATGCCCGGACCGCCACCCTCGAGTCAGGAAATATTTCAGCTCTCTCATAGTCGAGAAATGCCAGAACAATCGCAGCCTGCTCTGCCCTAGCCGGGGTGGTGTCTCTGATGGAGGCCGCACAAGTAACGTGTCCGTCGTGATTAGCTATCGGACGAAGTCCGATGTGTCAACGATAGTGTCCGTGTGAGACGAGGCTTTTATCCTCCGGAGCAATGCCACAGCCCCAGCTTTGCGCCTGCTCGCATTCTATTGTGGATGCACGTTTTTGGGAAAGGGAGCAACCGTAATGTTGTCCTGTAGGTGATCTGACATTTCACATGTACTCTCCATCGCTACAGTGGAGCTGATTCCTACGACCGCGAGAATCTCCCTCCCCGCAGGGGTGCTAGATAGTCGAGATACTTGTGCCGTTTCCTGAGCTTCGATGATTTCGTTGAGTGTATTATGTACACCTAGTTGAAGAAAGTGGTCCGTGCTGGCGTTTATTGGTACTCCTATCACTTTTTTGATGCTTTTACGGATGAGCGTGTCCAGCTTGTGCCTTTCAGACACGTACCACTTGTGCATTGCAGCCACGTAAATGATGTAACTCATGAGGAATGCGTGGAATAGCCGCAGGACATTGTCTTCCTTTACACCGCTCCTCTTGTTGCAGATTCTATTGATTAATCCAATCATGCACTCCGTGTTGGTCGTGATTTTTTTGAGCGTCGTGATGTTACCTCGGGTAGACTCGATAAATATTGCCAGCACCTTTAGGGTGTCGACCCTAGGAATGCTGGCCCCGCTTTTGGTGTGTAGTTCTATGTCGACTTCGTGCAGGGACTTCCAACCCCTGGGTTTAGGACCTTTGCGGACCGGTCTGTAGAGAAGTAGCTAAGACTTGGTTGTCGAGCATCGTGGCCTGTGTCCTCGAGGTAGGTTTCAGTACGGTCGACTGCTTCTCGTAGGCTCGATTCCACTTCCCCTTCGCTACCGCCGCAGCACCAGATGGTGATGTCATCAGCGTATATAGTGTGGTGAATTCTTTCGATTCCCGACAGTTGCCTGAGGGCTAGGTTGAACAACAAAGACGATAGCATTGCCCCTTGAGGCGTGCCTTCGGGACCGACCTTCTGATTTGTGGTCTCCAAGCTTTAACGTGGCTTTGCGGTTTTCTAGGAATGATCTAACGTAACCGTGAAAGCTTGTCCTAAGTTAACATCCGAGATGGATTCCATAATATGTCGGTGGGATATGTTGTCGAAGGCCTCCTCTAAGTCAAGCCCGAGAATGCTCCGCACGTCTCTCGTAGCTTGATCTATGATTTGAGTCTTGATTAGTTTCATTGCATCTTGTGTCGAGAGGCCTGGTCTGAAGCCCACCATGTTGTAGGGCAGACGACTGCTCCGTTCGACGTGCTTAGTAATGCGATTGTGAATTACGTGTTCCGCTACCTTTCCTACGCAGGATGTGAGGGAAATCAGTCTGAGGTTGGACAGGTTTGGAGGTTTGCCGGGCTTCGGAATTATGATTACCAGAGCCTCTTTCCAACCTCGTGGGACTTC
Source organism: Dermacentor silvarum (assembly GCF_013339745.2). Lineage (NCBI taxonomy): Eukaryota > Metazoa > Arthropoda > Arachnida > Ixodida > Ixodidae > Dermacentor > Dermacentor silvarum. Next base: position 133,262,990 of record NC_051163.1, read on the forward strand.
ACCTGTCTGCCAGGTCTTCTTGATTTCTTCTGTAAGCCGCGCTATGGAGTCGTCGTCAAGGTTTATAAGAGACTTATTGGTGATTTGATAGGGCCCTGGCGCGGACCTGGCATTGAGACAGTCTAGGGCCTCCCTGACCTCGAAGACGTTGAAGGGGGCGTCCAACTCGGGGCACGAACCGCCCCTATACGTTGGGTAGTCGTCCGGGTTGGCCAAGACCAGTGGGCGATACCGACAGGCGAGGTTATCCAGGGCTTTCGATACGACTTCTTGGCGAGTGGTCTCATGTACGATTCTCTCCAGTACTTTACTTTGGCTGGATCTAACATTGGTTGCGTCGAGCAGGTGCTTGAGGAGATTTCACTTGGCGCCCACTCTCATTTTGGCTTACAGTAGCAAAAACTGTATCACGAAACTAACTCTTTATTGGGCGAACCTGTGCCCAGAAAACAGGCTACACTCAAGCCATAACGATAGCGGCAAGCACAACCAGTGATCATCGAAATCTAATCTGCGGGTCAAGCGCATCGGCTTTTGTACATGACTCGTCCAAGATTCCAGCGTAATCGCTGGTGGCCGCGCGCGTTCCAGGAAATACTACGCAATTCACGTCGCGCGTACAATCAGATCGCACAAGGTTCGGTAACAATATATACACAACATATCTAATAAACAATAGAATTCGAGTAAGTTCCAAATCATGCAGGCGCGTCTTGCACTGAGCGATAACATTAAGTTGTTACCGGGTGAAATGCAGCCCCGGAGATAGGATGAATAAGGATACGTATCAATATGATTGCGAGCGATCTTTACAACCCTTCCTCACATCTGTCCTCTGTGCAACGTGCACTTTCATAAAGTAGACGCAAAACGCCTTTTGAAGTGAGGAAATGTTTATCTTGCTCTATAAAAATGCTCCTTCCGGGCTTCTTGTGCGTTCATCCATTGTTGTAGCACCAGGTAAGCAGTAGTAGTTCCCGTCGAAGCTGCACCGGACTGCATCAGCTGAAGCAAAATTACGAGCATGCGTGATATTGATATTTATGAAAACTCATGGGAGAGAAAGTGAGAAAGTGGTGAAAGGCGACATCATAAAAAAGGCAATTCACTTTTACAAACGTGGCGTAGAAAACACTTCTATTATCCCTAGCAATACCATAGAAAAAATATCACAAAAACATCTGATTTAGAAGCATTCCCCCCTTCCAGGACCTTACCTCCTGCTTCCTAACAGCACAGATACATGGGCGACTGCGACTTTTCGACACAACTTTCCTTCAGCCGACGCGATGTTACGTCACGTACACAGAGATGGCCACAACACAGGCTCTGAGCCAGACCAGGCCTGACACTCGCAGGATGCCTTCTGTTCGCACTCCAGGCAAATGCGAGGGTGCATAGCCTCTTTTCAGTAATTCAGAAAACGCAATTTTCGAGTTACAACTTCCTGTTTTTTGAGGCGCACGGCGCGATCTTTTGCCCGTTCTGTTGGCGCAATAAGCCACAAAAAACCATGTTATCACTCTTGGCAGTAAATCATCGCGTTTTCGACAAGCGTGAGTACGAAAGAAGGCAAATGTTTGTGGGGGGTGCGTATAAACAGTCACAAGCTCGGCCCCGTAAGAATCAGTCAACTCAATGCTAACGCTAAACAGCGCCACAGCGGACGACGTGTCTTTCTCTCCGCTATGTCTTTCTCTAACTGCGTCATAATGCCCGGCGCGGCCAGCGTGCCCAAAATGTACCCCAGAAAATACTGAACTAAGTTGGAACAATGTTGGGCCCAGTGAGATTCAGCACACGCCAAACTGGCTCCCTACAACGGCCGAGCTGTTTTCGCTAACTGCATCACAAATCCCGGTGCCGTGCCCTACGCCTATATTGCTTGAAATGCAGCATAGATTGTCAATCTAAATTTCTCTCCATGCCGTGATCTAATAGCGCAGCAGTGCCGTACGCGGAGTGTAGCAGGAACGCAAAAATACGCCCAGTGTCCGAAAAACCAGAGCAACATGAATAAAAAAAGAGAAATGGAACGATCACATGCGCAACGGGCCTCGCTCGCTTCCGTGGCATGTCTGGCGCATGCATCTGGCGTGTCATTGGCTGGTCACTAGGTAACGCAAGAAAAAAAAGTCAGAGCCCTTGCACCCTGTGAAGAGGGAAGTCCAGCGAGGCTGGCGCTCTGGTGGGATTTACTATGTTGGGGTTTATCTATATTGGGGATTTGCTATGTCGAATTTGGCAACAAAAAGGTAAACCGACCCCTTCATTAAGTACTCGGGAAAGAGGCTTCGGTTCCGGCTCAAAGTAGCACAATGGGGTGTCTTTTAACACTTATACGATGGCTATAGAATGCCCAGCTCTGAAAGATCTGCTCGGCGTCCATGGGCGACGGTGTGCCTAGAGCCATCCTCGCGCATTGTACGACGTCCTCAGACAAGAGTCCTTGACCAACAGGGGTATTCTGTAAGAGTCAACCTAGTGGACTGTCCACTTTAGCTGTCGCGTTTCGCTCCAGCAGCACGACCAAGAAGGAGCCAGCCAGTCTCCTTGCTCGTACAGCTGGAGCCAATCGGAACAGCCGAAATGGACAGTCCACTAGGTGGACCCAATGCCCCGAAATTTCATTGTATACAACCAACGCTAATGCGAACTCCTCTCACACCCGACTCCTCCGTTGACCTACTTTTTTCGTAGACAGGCGGGAGCCCGGTCAGAACTGGCAGCACAGGCGGCCGAGGCCGGCAGGGCTGCGCGCATGCGCCGCAGTCGGAGAGCGGGCGCACACACGCACAGTCATGCGTGACAGCCGCCCATCTCTACCCCACCATCGGGCCGCTGCGCCGCGCCCTCCTCGCCTTCCTTCCATTTATCAGCGGCCCTGTCAATAGACGCACGCGGAGCAGCCGGAGGGCCGAGGGAAAGCGCGCGTCAGCAGCCGAGGTGGAGGGACGCAAAGGAGGAGCGCCGCCGGCCTAGCCTCGCTAGCCTCCCAGCAGGGCTCAACTTAGTCGGGCGCAGCTTCGAGCAGGCTGGCAGCGCTAGCCTCGCCGCCGGGCCCAAAACTACTCAGTGGGGAACGCAGCATAAAAGGAGGTCGACTGGGACAAGAGAAGAAAGAGCTCAGCCGGCCGGGAGGGAGGGAGGAGGGCCGTGCGCTCCTCCTGCCTCAGAAGGCACGGCGGGACCTTCGTGAACACAGCAATGAATCCGTTGCTCCTTTTTGTACAGGTCACGCTGTGTGCTGCGTCCATACCAGTGCGCGATGTATCGGATATCGCGACAACGATAGCCGACGCTCAAGACCACGTGTTCACCTACGGAAGACGGACTTTCATGACGAGGCCAGACCAGCCAGACGTGACATCAGCGCCGCCACTGGGATATATAAGCTAGAGTACTGCACGGGCCGATTTTTTCAGCCCGGGCCCGGCCCGGGCCCGTTTTTACGTTGGGCTGCCTGCCCGAGCCCGACCAAAAGTTGTATGGCATGACGCGGGCCCGGCCCAGGCCCGGAAATAATCTACGTCACCCGCCCGGCCTGGCCCGCCACGCCATTATCTTAGGCCCGGGCCCGGCCTGGCCCGGCTCGAAACCGGCCCGAACCCGGCCCGAGACTGAAAAAGACCACCCAGTGGCATTAAAAAATAAAATAAAGAAAAGCATGAAAGGAATTTATTCTTAAGCCATAAATACCTGTCATATCCAATTATGAACACCATTTGAGCGGTCTGAACGCAAATACCAGCGCGCAAATAATACGAATGACCCGGCCGAGCAGTATCGCCAGCAGTTTCCAACGGCGCGACCTTCATGTGGCCCAATCCACTTCTATCGCAGCGCCGCCACAGTATTTTCAACGTCGGGCGCCTCACTCCAGAGCATGCGCCGTCCCTGTGCTCGTCCCACTCAACCGTATTCTACTACACTCTAGCCAAAGCGCAGCCACGACCGGTCGTGAGCGCAGCGCATGGATGGAGTCAATGGAGAAAGAAAGCTTTTCGTTCCTCCATGGTGCAGCGTAATGCGCTGCGGCTAGGCGATCGGTTGAGAACATGCGTATAATCATGGACGGACGCAGTGCCATGGTTCAGCTGCGTGACGAATTATCTTATCTAACCAGTCATCGTTTTACCAATTCGCTTTTGAAGAATCAGCAAGTCGCGAACGCGCTTACACCGTGCTGAAAGCATTAATTACATTGATTTACGTAAGGAATACAATGGCATCCTTTGGGTTGAGGTGACTTCGGCCATTCTGGACTTTTACATTCTGTTCAAACAGCGCAAAATACGACGGACGAAGAAAAGGGAAGTACACAGGAGTAGCACTGCTAGCTTCCAGCTGCGCCGGGGCAACAGCCTTTTCAGAGTTGAGACGCGCGAGGATAACTCGCTGCACGTTACGTGCACACCACCAAAAGTCCGAGCCCGGCCTGGGCCCACGTCAAAATACCCGAGCCCGGCCCGGGCCCGGGTCTAAAAGCACATTCCGTGCCCGAGCCCGGCCCGAGCCTGTGAAAAAACTGCCCTACCCGGCCCGACCCGGCCCACGGGCCGCGCCGGGCCTGGGCTTTCGGGTAAGCCCGAGCCAGTGCAGTGCTCTAATATAAGCCGCGCCGACGGGGACCACATCAGAGGGCACGGCGGGACCTTCGTGAACACAGCAATGAATCCGTTGCTCCTTTTTGTACAGGTTGGTGTGCAACGCTGATCTATCTGTTTTCGTAGCGATGATAGGTTTATTATTGTCCTGCTGTGCCCGGCTGTATGTTTGTCACTGATTGATGAAACGTGGAATGTACTTTTGCTACTGCTGGCTGGGGATGTAGAAGTGAATCCCGGACTTACTGAAATTGAGCTAATGTTGAAAAACAAGCAATAAACCTTGCAAGCCTCGATAAACAGCGTTTCTGTTTCACAATCATCTCTTCAAAAAACAATGAATGATAGGTTCAATGCACTAAACGATGTACTCGCTGTTATTTCCAAACACACACAGCAACTGGCTCAGTTACGGTCAGAGATCAGCTCTCTGACAGAAGCTATAAGCAACCAACAGAAGAAGTTAAATGACTTGGACGACCGAAGTCGACGAAGGAACCTTATAATTTTTGGCCTTGATGAACCAACAAATGAGAGCCCTGGTTACTTGAGAAAGCGGGTTCTTGATGACATATTTTGTGCAAAACTAGGTGTCACAACCAATGCAGTCGAACGGATACACAGAATCGGTAGAATAACCGATAAACCTAGGCCTGTCTTGCTTAATTTCTCTGACTACAATGAAAAAAGTGTGCATATTGAAGAATTGCTTTAAGCTCAAGAAAACAGGTATATCGATCTGTCACGATTACTGTAAGGCTATGCTGACTAAGCGTTCTCATCTTTGGCGGTATGGTAAGCAATTTAAAGATGAGGCGCGAAAAATTTCACTGGACAATGACCGGCTACGTGTAGACGACAGAATATACGAATGGGACGAAGTAAGCTGGCAGGTTGTCGCGCATCACAAATCCGGACCTACATGGACAACCAACTGACCAGAAACGAAGCAACTTATTGGCAAGAAGTCTTGCCAATAAGTCCAATCAGCTTGAAGACGTTCTTTTCCTTCACAACCCTCATATACTTGCCGTAACCGAAACATGGCTTACACCTAATATTAATGATTACGAAATTATTCCACCTTCCCACAAAATAATAAGACGTGATCGCGAAGGCCGATGAGGAGGCGTGGCAATAATAAAAAAATGAAGTGCAATGTGTCGAGCTTGAGGGCATTCGAAACCATGAAAGTGTCTGGTGAAAACTCCACTACACAAATATTTCTGCTTTGTTTGGTGTGGTTTACCGGCCACCTAAAAGCAATGTGTCATACATGGAAGCATCGGTCACTTACCTAGAGCGCATGCTCAAACCAAGTCACAAGCTGGTGCTCACTGGCGATTTCAACTTGCCAGGCATTGATTGAAATGCACTCGCTATCTCGCGGCCCGATGATGCTGACACTGCACGAATACTTCTCGATTCTTCATTTCTTTTTCATGACTTGAAACAAATATTCACTATTCCGACTCGCACCGCTGAAACTGCGCAATCAATTCTTGACCTCGTATTTCTGAAAAATACCCGCCATGGTAGCTCAGTCAGCTAAGGCGTTGCGCTGCTGAGCACGAGGTTGCGGGATCGAATCCCGGCCGCGGCGGCCGCATTTCGATGGAGGCGAAATGCAAAAACGCCCGTGTGCTTGCGTTGTAGTGCACGTTAAAGAACCCCAGGTGGTCAAAATTAATCCGGAGTCCTCCACTACGGCGTGCCTCATAATCAGAACTGGTTTTGGCACGTAAAACACCAGAAAGAAGAAGTATTTCTGAAAAATTTTCCTGAATATCACTCAGTTAATACTGCTGATGGTATATCGGACCACAAGGTTGTTCAAGTTGCTATAAAAATCAATAGCACAAAAACGGCTCCCTCGGTGGCAACTTTTCGTGACTTTTCTGCTGCAGATGAATCTGTCCTATAGATGCAATGCACCTCTCGCTTTCTGATTTTGAATATGGTGGCGATGTTTCTCATCTTTGGAACAAGTTCAAGAAATTAGTGTCATCATGCATTGACAGGTTTGTTCCTTTGCGTAGAAAGATTACAAAGCGTCGGAACCCATGGATTATTCGGGACATAATACATCTAAAGCGGCGTATTAAACGGAAAAGGAAGAGTAAAACTACGTCAACATTAGCTGCCCTTCAAGAGCAGCTGGTTACTAAATTGAAGCTTGCGCGTAGTAAATTTTATGGCCAAACTCTTACAGCTTTCTTGAAGGAATCTCCTGAGAAATTCTGGCGCTACTTGTCGGGTTGCCAACCATGTGTGAATGCTCTAAAAATTAATGGTAACATGTGTACAAACCTTACTTTAATTGTAAATGAATTCAATACTACTTCTCACCAAGCGTTTACACGACGAAATGTTCAATATTTACGAACGCAATACTCTGACCTACCGCCCGTTGCAAACTCAATGCCTGACCTAGTTCTTGCTCGTGAAGGAATACATTCCCTTCTTTTAAATGAAAAAGTCAAGCGGCACTGATGGCATACCCAATGCCTTCCTTGTACGGTACTCGGAGATTGTGTCACATTACCTCTATGTTCTGTTTAACGCATCTCTCAACCAAAGCTCCTTACCAGCAGATTGGCTCACGGCAAGAGTAGTTCCCGTATTTAAATCGGGAAACAGGCTAACAGCTTGTAACGACAGACCAATTTCTCTAATCAGCACATGCTGTAAATTGCTTGAGCATGTAATAGCTCACCATATATCTCAGCACCTTAAATCAAAAAACTTCTTCGTTGAGTATCAGCATGGTTTCCGGAAGACTGTCTCAACAACCACGCAATTAATTTCGGTTATACATGATTTTGCTTTAGCTCTTGATAATTGTAGGTAGATAGATGCGGTTTTTCTTGACATGTCAAAAGCTTTTAATCGTGTGCCACACAATTTACTGATTGACAGATTAAGGGATGCCGGGCTTCCTGAGAGATTAATATTGTGGTTGCAGGCTTATCTGAATAATCGCTCACAGTTTCTGGAGTGTGCGGGTGTTAGGTCTGCTGATTTGCCGGTATTGTCTGGGGTTCTACAGGGTTCCGTGCTTGGTCCTCTGTTGTTTTAATTTATATAAACGACATTGCTTCTAACGTCGATCATTCTGTTACAGTAAAAGTGTTCGCCGATGACTGTGTGATGTATAGTCTCGTCAATAGTTCATCGTGCCAAACACAACTGAACAATAGCCTCTGTAAACTTGTGGACTGGTGCGACTGAAACGGTATGCAAATCAATTTTGATAGAACAGTTGCTATGACAACAACCACAAAGAAAAAGCCACTGTATTGCTAATAAAACTATTCAGTCAGTAACATCTGTCAAATATCTCGAACTAACTATCACAAGCAACTTAAAATGGGACAAGCATTTGAAGAACATTTGTACAACAGCGTTCAATAAACTTTGCTTTTTGCGCAGGAAATTAACAGACTCACCGTCAAGTGTTAAACTCGAGGCATACCGCACTTTGGTTCGACCAGTCCTTGAGTAAGCTTCCGCAATATGGGACCCATACTACGCTAAAGATATTGCACAAGTAGAACGAATCCCCTGCCTCGCGGCTAGATTTATTCTGATTATCGGTCTTCTTCATCTGTTATTGACATGTGGCAGCGACTGAATCTGGAACCCCTCCATGTCCGCCGAAAGATTGCGAGACTAAAAAAGCTTTATTTGATCAACCAGAACAAAATCGGTCTGCCACGCGAAACTTATCTTTCCCGCGCACAACACAAGTCTTCTAGAATTAATCACTCGAATGTCATCCGCCCGTACTTTGCGAGAACGAAGCTGTTTCAGACGTCTTTTTTTTTCGTTCACAATTGAAGAGTGGAATTGTGTGCCAGCGTCTGTTGTTGATTGTACAAATGTAAATTCCTTTGTGAAATCTTTATCATTGCACTTGATGTAAACCTCTCCTGCGTGGGCAGCATTGCTGCCTGCAGTATTTTGAAATAAATAAATAAATAAATAAATAAATAAAAAGACGACGACGCTCGCTCTCATGATAGTTTTTTTTTTTTTGCACGCGGATACGATCCTCGGATACAGTTTCGCTCTACTAAGTCACGAAGTATAACTTCCTTTCTACACGAAACTTTTTTAGTTTTCGCCGCACAAAATTTAAAAAAAAATCGTTCGGCAGCATGTTACACTCCTGTAACACGTGAAGTCGAAAGCCTGCTGCACAATCGATAATTCATTAAGTTATAGGATCGAAGGGGTCAAATCTTGCAAGGCATACCAAGCCGCAGTGGGAAATACAGGTATGACGCTTTATGTTCATCTCCTCAACGACACATAGGAGTACTTGTGTCTCTAAACCACCCAGAGGTCGTATTTAGTTGCGGTGTTGCAGTTGTGCACGAGTCTACAACGAACACGTAGCCACGAGAATTTTTCGAAATGGTGCCGTAATAACGGAGTTACACGCGTTTGATGATTAAAACACGACCCTCGCTCGTTTCGCTCTTTCCTTCTCTACTCTACTCGTCGGCAGGTTTCTCCTCCTCGCCACGCTCCTCCAAATGTCACGTGACATACGCAATCGCCAACGCGCTTCTCAAAACACTGTCCTCTTCCGGTTAAGGCACGTTCACGCTAGCGGCAAATATACCGACGGCGAACCGGCCTCCAGTGCCGTAGAACGTCTGCCGCGCGAGAGGCGTCCAAAGAAGACGGCAGTTCGGCCAGCCGTCTAGTCAGCCGAACGTCCACAGCGTGATCGACGGGCCAATGCACGACCGCCAAGCTGCGCGCCTTCGCCACCGGCGATGATGGAAAACATCGGCTGCAGCTTCTGTTCAAAGCAAATTAATTTCCGCTAGATAAAGCGATGCATAAATTGTACATTTTATGAAAAACGATATCCACACATGAACGAGAACTCCGATACTTGTCGAGCGCAGCAAGAGGACGAAGCTGCGGCTAGCCTGTCTGAGTAGCTGTGCCTACATTTATCGTTATTATCGTTATTTTCTGGTAATCTTACTGGTCAGAACTGTTCATCACGTCGGTCGACTCGAAAAGGTACCTTCCGTATCGGAGACCGACGGGTGCTGCGCCACCCGCCACCTCACAAGGTGCTAGCACCCAAGCTGGCATCGACGAGCACTCCGCCATGACCTCCCAAGAGGTGACACCGGGTCAGAAACGCCAGCTGGTTTGTACAAGCCAGCCTGACTGCAAGCGACAAGACACTGGTGAATCTGAAGACGAGTCAACAATCATCGAGGACGACAACATGGCGGACTTTTCAGACCTCGACATGGACGAGGGTGGTTTCCGAATTGTGCGCCATCGTAAAAACAGGGCGGAGGGCATTCCAGTGTTAATCACTGCAGCACCCGAAAGAGCTGATTTAAGGCAAGTGAACCCTATTGTCCTGTATTCTGAGATAGAAACGATTCTCGGTGGAACACCAGTGAAGAGCCACTTCATAGCACAGGGAGCATTGCTCTTAGATGTAGAGACAGAAGAACAAGCCAACATCCTTCTAGAGACCAAGAATATTGGCGGCATAGCCATATCTGCCCGTGCCCCAGACAGTTATATGAAAAACACGTGCATTCTTAGAGGGGTCCCAAAATGGTTCTCGGATGAAGAGCTAATCACCTTCCTGAGACCTCAGGGAGTGTTTCATGCAAGAAGAATCATCCGTCGGGTCCAAACCTCGTCATCTGAATGGGAGTCAAGGCGCACTAACTCGGTGGTTCTCACATTTTCTCCAAACTCTGAACAACCGGAGAAGATCAATCTTGGTTTCACAAGACACGAGCTTGTCGACTACGTGGAGACACCACCACGCTGTTTTAAGTGTCAGCGCTTCAGACATATCGCTAAGTATTGTCGTGGGGAACAGAGGTGCAACTGCTGTGGGGGACCTCATGATTTTAAGATGTGTGCAAGTAAAGAACACTCTGTGCGTGCAAACTGCAACGGCGACCATCCTGCTAGCTAGGGTCGATGTCCTGCGCGGACAGCTGCTCAACGAAGGAATAAGATGTTTCTTTTGGGTCCAAAGAATGCAAGCGCAACATCGAACACGAAGAAGACACTCAGCGCGCCACAACTAACTGGTTTGGAAAGAGAGTACGCTTCTCATTTCCCGCGTCTCACACCGATAAACGAAATTATTGAGCCAACGCAAACGGTCACCGCCGCTGAGAAACCTGTTCCAAAAGAGTCCGAAAAGCGCACCTATGGGGCCGCAATGAACCGACCTCAAGCACCACTTGGAAGCAGTCAGTTGGAAAACTGCCAACATGTGATACGTGCTTTGTTCACGGCACTACGTTCCCACGTCGCGAAGATGCCTGCGAGTTCAACGAAGGATATGCAGGAAGCAGTGCTGACTCTTGAGTCAGTAATACTCTGCTCTACTTCCACATACCCTCAGTAGCATAATGGCAATTTCTCGCTCACTTGGCCCATTCCGTCGTCCAAAAGTGCCCTTAATAATGCAATGGAACTGCGCCGGTATTCAACAGCGTCTGTGTGAACTTAGCCTTCTCCTTCGAGACATACCTATACCAATTCTAGCTCTCTCGGAGGCTGGTCTCCCTAAGGGAAGGATGATCCCAGGGTACATCAGGCATGGAAATCAGAGTACACCGTCATTTGCTAATGGAAGCGCGATGATATACATCCTGCGAGAAATGCCTCACGTCGCCTCACCAGTGCAAGAACTTTGTTCTACCTACTTGGAAGTCACCGCTGTGCAAGTGTGCCTAGGAAACAGAAAACTCAGTGTGGTGTTGGTGTATATAAGTCCACGCAGGAAGGTCTCCATGGAGGCGTTTATAAAGGACCTTTGCATTCGTTGCCCCTCTCCTAGAATAATCTATGGTGATTTTAACGCACATCATTCGCTTTAGGGAGATCAGATTGCAGATTTCCGAGGCAAGGAACTTGTCGCAGCCGTGGATGCTGCTGACTTATGTATCACGAACAATGGTAAACCTACTTTCTTCAGCCCACCAGATTCATGGAGTGCCATAGACCTCGTGATTCACTATACAGACCTTTGCGTATCGTCGACAACGGCCCCAGACAGGATGGGCAGCGACCATTTTCCCATCTTCACCAACATCACCGGATTTCACACTGCTGGTCGACAATTGTCGACAATTGCTGGTCGACACGCTGGGACACATAGAGAGAAGCGTTGGATCAATCCCCTGGTGAGCTGTTCGCAGATATGCTGCGGAGCAAGAGAGTGGCTACCTCAATGTTGAAACTGCCAGATCATTTCCCTACTCCTGATTTGAAACTAAAGAACCTCTGCGCAGCGCGTAGGAGAGCGGAGCGGAAACTAATGAGAAAAACGGGAAATCCCTCCGCAAAAACTGAATACAACAGGATAAACGCTGTCATCCGTCGTCACACAAAAAGGTTAAGACGAGTTCAGTGGGCTGCTTTCTGTGAGAGCTTATCAGCGTTTACTCCCATGACAAGGATATGGGGAGTAATGAATAGCCTATCCGGAAAGATTCGCCTGCACAGGTCATTCGAAGCACTTGCTTTAAAGCAAGGAAAATATTTGCAAACCCTTGCAGAAGATTTTGCAGACGTATACACATCTGGCAGATCAGCAGGAGTATCGAACCCTCTGTTGTCTCAAGCATTCCATACTATGGATACGCCATTCACTTTCCGTGAGTTGGATTGGGCGCTTAGCAAAATAAGAAGACGCTGTGCTGTGGGTTCCGATTTGATCAGCAATCAAATGCTGACAAATCGGCCATAAGAACGAAGACGAGCCCTTCTGGACGTATTTAATCACGTCTGGAGCACCGGAGAGATCCCAGAAACGTGGAAGATAGCATGGGTTGTGCCAGTACTCAAGTCCGGAAAGGATCCTGCGAACCTCGCCTCATATCGGCCAGTATCGCTAGCATCATGCGTATCAAAGTTGATGGAAAGACTATTATGTACGAGGTTAACATGGTATCTTGAGCAAGGATATAGACTGCGATCGTGCATGACCGGCTTTCGTCCACGGTTGAGTGCCCAGGATAGTGTCTTGGATTTAATAAGCCATATCGAACACCATCGCGCAGACGGCCTTTCCACACACGCCATCTTTATGGACGTTCCCAAGGCATACGACTGTGAGCTTCATACAGGCATCATCAACGGACTCCAAAACATAGGCGTCTCGGGAAGTGCTCTTCGATTCATCCATGAATTTCTCAGAGATCGATGTGTCCAAGTTAAGCTCGGAAGTATAATGAGTGATAAGCGACGAATTTCCCTCGTTGTCCCACAAGGAAGCGTCCTATCTCCCTTGCTTTTTAACGTTGCCATGGCCAGCCTTCCAGATGCACTGAAAGTAGGTCGGACGGCAGTTAAAATGTCCATCTACGCAGATGACATCTGCACTTGGATCTCGGGGTACAAACACAAACGGTTGGCCCGGATAGCCCAGGGCGCAATCTCCGTCAACGAACCCCACTTATCGACGCTTGGCCTATCTTTATCAGCGGAAAAATCTTCCTTCATGCTTTTCCTGGGAGTGAGACACAAGTCAACACGCCTGAAGCTGAATATCAGAAGGCATTCAATTCTTCGTGCAACTCATGTTCGATTCCTGGGCGTCACTATCGACAGCAAGCTACTATGGCATCGTGCGGTCGAAAGTGTTGTGGCTGCATCAGTGCAAAGAGTCAACACACTTCGTCGATTGGCCGGTTTATGTTGGGGAAACAATCCTATGTCCATGCTTAAACTGAACGCTGCACTGATAACAAGCCGCATTCTATATTAGCTCCCTCTAATATCACCGTCATCGAGTCAATTCGAGCGCTTGGAGGCTGTGCACAGAAAGGGACTTCGCTTGGCGATGGGAGTTCCACAGACAGCTTCAAACAAGAAAGTCACTAATGAGGCAGAGTCTCTTCCACTCCGCCTCTTGGCATCTCAGGCGTTGCTGACGCAGCTGTTAAGGCCGGGCGAGTCCCGCGCAGGCACGGCGCTTCTCCGGCGGCTAAGAGCAAAAATTCGCTCACATTTCCATGCGGTGCTCAACAGTTTCCAATTTTGAGGATTGGAATGGCCTAAACGAAGTCGCCTCGACCCGACATAGTCTTTTTCGGACGTTACCTGCAGCCTCAGTGTACCCCACCTACCGGCGAAATGCACCATTTCAACTGCAGAAGCCACGTTTATTGTGCAGGAACACTTGAGCACAGCGTTTCAAGGCCACTTACAAGTGTACACAGACGGTTCGGTGTGCGCACAAACAGGTAGCTGTGCAGCGGCATTCTGCATACCATCCCCTCATGTGTCATGGTCTGGCCGACTGGATCGCGTAGTTTCCTCTACAACAGTAGAAATCGCCGCAATCGCCGCGGCTGTGCGGAAACTACGGGCCTTTTCTGCACGAGATGTCGTGGTGCTGACGGATTCCAAGTCAGCGTTACAGAGATTACATCGTGGCCTATCTCTAGAGAAATTTACAAGGCAATCTCTGGCAATGATTAACGATCTAACAAGCAAAGGATTTAACATAAGATTCCAGTGGATACCATCACACGTAGGAATTGATGAAAACGAGAAAGCTGACGCCCTTGCACGCCTAGCGCTGACATGTGTCCCAAAAGTGAAAGCTCCAAAAGCTTTTCAGAACCCTAAGGGTGCAATCCGCCTTCACTTTAGGGAGATCCACAAGAATCCCCATGAAGCCTGTGTGACTCATGGATTTACCGCGAAGAAGCGACGCTTTTATACCGCATCAGGACCGACTCCGCGTACACCACAGCGTGGTTATTCAAGACTGGGCTTCGCGCTTCCCCATTCTGTGCTTTCTGTGGTGACATTGGTGGCATCGAACATTTCATTTGGATATGCCCGCAGTTTGACACGGACAGAAAAGCGATGGTCGACAGCCTACAAAATAGCGGTCTTACGCACAGGACCTTAGAAGATGTTTTCCCAGGAGGGGGGTGGGCCTGCGAGACACGGGGCTCATAGACACGTGGTGACACACCGCTGATCTCAACTCGAAGGAGGATCAGGCGGAACAATTGCCGGCTATGTATGCCAGGCTAACCCCGCCTGCTTCGAGATCGCCACCACCACCACCACAGCTGCAGTGCATAGTTGCCGACGGAAGATGACCGGCTCGGCTGTGCTCGCATCGCATTCGACGGCGCCGCTAATATCAGCGTACTTTTCTTTTTTGCGTACAACTATTGCGAAGAGCGATAACAACGATAAGAAAATATTGCGGCGTGTGAGCGTCGGCAATTCATTCCGAAGTGCCGTCCGCTTTAGCTTTGAAGTGAACCGGAAAAGGCCTAGCGACGATATCGCTGCCGCACAAATGGGTCCCGGTCTCATTCTCTCTACGGCAAGGAAATCTCGCCGTTCGCGAGCAAAACCGCCGTCGAACGGCGGCCCGCGAATGGCAAACGGCGTGCGGCGAGTACCGTTGCCGGTAACGTGGACGGGCCTTAGCCGCGACTTAGCGCTTCTCTGCAGCCCTTCGTTGCTGCCGTGGCGGCCCATGGTCATGCGAAGCGTGCTGCTATGGACCCTGTGTTGCGTGCATGCGTAGAAAGGCCAACACCGTCGGGCTCCGTTCGCGCAGCTAATCAGACCGCTAAGCAAGACTGTGTGGGAACGTAACTAATTTGGCACTTGCCTTGCGGGCTGTAATTACCGATTCGCAAGTGCGCACAAGCGAGCAACACGACGAGGAAGAGCACGGAACGCGCGTACCTGCCAGCAGACTAACCGGAAGTCGTAGGTTCTTGTTCGACCAATGTACATTGTCACCGCCGTTGACACCACCAGATGCACCCTGGTTATAGTGAACTAGAATATCACTGTACCGTGGTGACATAGTGACGACCACTGGGGATACCAGAAAGGCCAGGAGAAGCGGATGGCATTGTGTTTTTTCTTGTTCATTCTGTAGCGCGCCCGCGGCGCCTAGCGCTACAGCGTTTGCCAGAGGCGGAAAGTTTGCATTTTCCCGGGGGGGCGGGGGGGGGGGGGGGGGGGCTGGGTTCCGACCAGTTTTCCAAAACCTGCCCAAAACCTGCCCAGTAATCATGGCCAAGTTTAGGCAAGTCAGAGGCTAATAGACGTTCTTTTTACCCTGATGTCCCTATTTCTTAGCACCTTATTGCATCCCGGCGAAGCTCTCATTTCTACCACATATATTGTCATTAAAAACAAAATAACGCAAGATGTTTTTAATGTTCTTTTTCCAGTGTCTGTGGACAGCTGTTTACGAAATTTTGAGAAAAATTAACGATTGGGTTTTTTGTATTTTGATTTTTAAATAGTGTTCATTTTCGTCAAAACTTCACATTTGAGGCAAACTGTAAAAATGGAAATTTATGCTACAGTAAAAATATTCAGCACAATCGTTAAGCAGATTAAGGTCTCATAGCCCACCAAATTTTAAAAGGCTACATTCATTAGTTTATTAGATAAAAATTCGTAAATATAGCAAATTTCGAAAAGTGTAGCAAATTAAGAATTTTTTCTAAAACACTTCCGTTTTGCACAGTAGCCTCAAACAGCGCTAGCTGACTCTTCTTTACGTATACGTCTTACACAAGAAAATGCATTCTTTGTAGCCGTAATATTTTGTATTTGACATTGTTGTGAATTTGCGAGAATGCCCGGTGCATGTAAATGGAGCCTGCAACTTGAAGAATTTCGATATTTTTTTCTTCTAAAGTATCCATTTCTCAAAGAATGCAAGTTCACTTTCGTACTGCCGAGTGATATGCCCACAATATATAAAATATTGAATGAAATCTAAAATATGAATTTTTGGACCCGTGTTGATCTCTCGTGGAATCACCCGAAACCGAGTGCTCGAGCTCAACCAGTGAGGTATTTACAGGTTTACATGGTCCATGCTATGTCCCTATGCTTACTATCTTAATTTTAGGTGAATGTTTACTACAATTTATATGACCACTATAACTATCGTGTAAGGGCCACACTTTTCTGTCGCGATTTTGACGAGCCTTTCATGGGACCGGGCCATTTGACCTCCTTTTTCCAACTACGAGTATGAAATCCGCCGTAAACCTCCGCAATCGCCTCCTCTCGACATGCAGTAGCGACGCGCGAAAGTATGCTGCGCGCGACAATTCGCTGTTGAGCCCGATCAGAATCAGCGCACGGAACGCGATTGCTTCTCGGTCGGATGCCTTATATATATATATATATTATATATATATATATATATATATATATATATATATATATATATATATATATATATATATATTGGCTGTGAAGTTATGGGTGCGGCCCTTACACGGTTTCACACGGTAAGAAACTTCCTTCGTCTAATTGTCTTCTACTTCACCAGCACTAATACTGCTTCGCCTTCCCGGCCAAACTACACTCTTTTATTTTTTTAGTACTTTGAGTCCGAGTATAAGCGCTGCTGTGCATAACTTCTAGACTTCTATTTATTCTGATTTTGAGTGAATCCGGCTTGGCATCCTTTCGCTTACTGAGTGAATTCTATATACAAGGTGTTACAGCGAACAGTTTCCAAAATTTTTAAACGTGAGGCAGATAGTACAATTCTAGTTCATGAGCAGATCTACTCGAAGAGGCAGGCATTACTGGCACAAAAATTGAAATGCATAATCAACTAATTAACAAAAATAACCAATTCAGTTTTTAGCTAATTACCTTATGGCCCATGTTGCCATTTACAAATTCTAGGCATGGACTGCGGATCCAGATTGAACTAAATCTTAGGCTGACACCAGTATGATGATACTTTATTACGGTCCCTCGGAACGCGCGTCGGCACGTAGCGGGCCACTCCCACGTCGGTACAGAAAGGCCCAGCCTCTCTGCTGCGTCGCGGGCCCGATGAACACCAGTGTCGAGATATTAATTCTCTAAATTTGCGGACAAATACATTGGCGTGTCAGTCACTTTCTCAATAAAACGTCGTTCTATGCATCAAAGCACAAAACAATGAAAAGAACAAATTATGAGACTTTACGTGCCAAAACCAGGATCTGATTATGAGGCACGCCTAGTGGCCCCCCGGGAAAATTCCGGGGGGGGGGGGGGGCGTGAGCCCCAGCGACCCCCCCCTTCCCCCCGTAGTCGGCACCTATGGCGTTTGCCATCGTTGATCGTGACGGCATTCTCAACTCCATGCGCGTGTTTATTTGACATGTTCAAAAAATATCTGAGGAGGTTTAGGGGCCCTTCGATGCACAACCTAAAGGTGCGGCATGCTTGTCACCAGCAAGTGTTACAAATGTGTAAACCAAGATGAACACAATCAGGTGGCACCCTCTCAGCAGGGGAAAGCAGCCTCGCGGTCGAACGCCTTGCTCTCGCTGCTTCGCACGTCGGACCTCGTTTGGCGAGCAACCTCAGCCGCCGAGTGCTTCCGAGGCGTACCGCTCCATCACCTAGGCAGCACGCCAGCAATGGTCCAACCATGGCCCAATTCTTGCAGAAATCGGTACCAGTCCTTAACCAACGCTGGCATTTTGGCAACGTGCAACCCAACCCAATGCTGGCCCAGTGTTGAAACCACGATAGACCGAATAATATGCCAATGCTGCAGCCATTGTGTTGCTAGCGTAGTACCAGCGCTGAGCCATATCGTTGCCGTAATTAATGCCAGCTTTCGGTCAATGCCCCTTGCATGACGAATATCGTAAACATGCTGGCTCTAGACATTTCCAGCCATTATTACCGCTAATATTTTGCTAGTAGCATTTTTTGATAGCAATTGTCCGCATACTGCCTATATCGATTGTAGCTAGAAAAACGCGATATAAATATGTTAGGTCAAGAATCAAAAGTCCTCTACACATGCAAATAATCATAAAAGAACACGAAGACAATTTTATAACACTTTATTTACAAATAAATAAGCACAAACAGGCATTTTTCGTCGACCTAAATGGGTGACGCTGGGTTGTGTTACAACAGTTCATTTGCAAACAAGTGCCAAATAGCCATCTCTCCTGAAGCTAGGTGAATGACGGGGGGCTGGCCAGGGCTTTCAGGGCAGGGAGCTGACGTGGGTAGACTGGTTGGTCAGCACTCGGATGACGGCGGGCTGCTCAGGCCCCTGCAGACCGCGATAATGCAGTGGTTTCATTGCATTTGCTGCCACCTCCCACAACGACTTCCCCCTCACTTGGAGCAGATGCTTGCGCTGGAAAATAAAAACAAATATCAGAGATGACGAAATGACAAATGCATGTGGCAATGTTTTCATGCTGACAAATCACCTTTGACAAATCACAATACTACTCTTGCAGAAGCAAGAGTAGAATTGAAGCTAAGCATTTCGACAGAATTACCTGTTTGGTTAGGAAAATAATTAGGACTTTGAGAGTGACTCCAACCAAATGAGAGAATTTATTACCCCGACGTTTCGGAGCCCATTTGGCTCCTTCTTCAGGGGGAATTCTGCGCAGGTGGTGGTGTGCCGCTTTCAAAAAGGTCCTTCGTAAAAAAAGAGGGGGGGGGGGGGGGAGAGCGGAAGATGGGAAGACACTTGACAGACGCAAAAGTAGAAAGATTGGCGTGGCGGCAGCGTTGCTGGTCGGCTGGGAGGATTGATGCTGGGGGCGCTTGACCCGCGGGAGTGCCGTTGAAGGGGAGAGGGGGAATAGAAGTTTGAGCAGAGAGTGCGAAGGAGTGAATCAATAAATTTTGCTGCAACAAATTTGTGAGGCAACATTATTTACTATTTCAACACATATTGCATCTTTCGTAGAAAGTGTTACAGCGAACCTTTACAACAAACACAAAATGCGCAGAATCTATCCGTTTTGTTTACGCCCCACACCTAGTCAACGTAGCATTCAACGTAGCACTTAAGTAATAAAGAAGCGCAGCAAAACTTATTACAACATAACATGCCTAGGTTAAAATAGTGCAGGTACAATGCGGACTTCGTTCAAAGTTTTATATGTGAAATCCGAGAAGTTGAGTCAGAAAGAACTAGCAAAAATAGGCATTGATTACACGGCAAGAAAAAAAATTCTGCCGCGTGCGCTTGCGGGAAATGGTGCCTCACCTAGAACCGTGAGAGCAAGCCCGCTTCCTCGGAATGATTAGAAGGATCAGGCAGCACCCATGGCCTGATAAAATTAAAGTCCCGGAATTTCGGTGAAATTCACAAACAGGGATTTACACGTGTTCTACGCTGGGCACTACTCAAAGGCTGTTACTAAACGAAGTTAGGTACTATACCTTAGCCAGGACTGTTTCAGTAGTATATTATACACCACGTCATACCGCTTGGGCTGGCAGCAGTTTACAGCATTCATCCTAATACAGTATACAAATTGTCAATCCAGCTCACAGCGTTTCTGTTCAGTAAACATTGATGGATAGACACCAGAAATGTATCAGCACCTAAATTCACGCGGGCAAAAAATAAATAAGTTATGATAGCAGATTTCAATGATTCTTTCGGCTCTGCGCTCACTGCGATGGAAGCATTTTGTAGCAGTGAAGATTTTACTTTGAAATGCCAGCTTTTTTCATGAAATAATTACGTTCCCCCACTATGGTCTAGTGGTTATATTAAAATGCATCGGTGTAAATAAATGGCCTGGGAAAATATATGTTATCACATTTGAAATGTAATCAATACCCATAAATAGCTATTTTAAATTTCTAGTCAACCTAAATTTATAATCCGCACATCACTGCTCCAAGATTATAGCAGGCAAACGCAACCTAACATTGCAGTCGCCACGAGACACCGTGGTCTAGGCCGTCCAAAATCAACAAATCGATGCACAGAGCGACGCGAACGAAAAAAAATTCAACGTTAAGGAAACAACGAACTATAATAAATGTTACAACTTCAACGGTAATATTGTCACGTAGTAGTGACGGTGAAGAAAACAGTCGCGGCAGCCGAAGTTCACAAGTGCAGGGCAGGTTCTGTTATCCGTAATGTTCAGGGCCGTGTAGGGTGCAGCGAAACCGTGCGTGAGCAGGACGTCATTAAGAGGCATCACGTAGTAGTCGCCATCAGGAACAGCTGGCGAGCACCACAATTCGACATACCTCACCGTTTTAGATACTAGGCGAACAAGGTCGCTGTAGTGTAAGCGAGACCGACTTTGATCAGTCGGTTCACCGAGCCGAGGCAGGCAAGCCGTACACAAGGTCGACAGTGCAGCTCACCTGCAGAAGCTGTGCAGTCTAGTTTGCCGGCGAAAAGGGACGGCTAAAGGACGGCGAGGAATAGTGGCTGCGAGTCGGTGAACGAGGTGGACGGCGATGTGGCGGAGGCCACATGGCGTAGCGGGCACCTTCCCCAAGGGCATTGGGTGCACAGTATTCGGTGCGGGGCGGATGCAGTCGTGCACTGTGGAAGGGACCAGAGTAAGTTGGAAACGGGCTAGGGGACTGAGAGGGCCTCTGGCAGTGGCAATAGCGATTAATATGTCCAGCAAAGCTGCAGCGGAAACAGCCATTCTCCATTGTGAAGGGTTTCTTGAATGAGGAAGGGAGTACGGCCCGTGAACAGGCCTGTCTGCGGAGGCTAGGGCGGCGTCAAGAGTGTTCATGGCGGAGCCTATAGACAAAGGCCCCGGTTCACCAAATCCTGGCTATAGCAATGGCGTCGATCAGTCAACCAGCCGGCGTCGAGATGTCGAGATAGCATTAGTTTATAAGAAGCCGGATATGCGGCCTCGCGTTCTCGACGGACGATGCGCGTGACGTTGTGTGATGTGGACGGTTGACAAGAAGGTGCCTCGCAGGACAATGTTGCAGTGGTGTTCGGCAGGCCCTCGAATTGAGGCGAGATGCTTGCCTTAGACGATGGCACTCATTCACCACACGGTAAAGGGTCATCACGCTGGCAAAGACGAGCACATCCCCCTCAAAATGTTAGCGATGTTGTCAGCCTCGCACATCTTAATTCTGGTAAGCTTGTAGACACAAGGCAACATATTGTGTGTACGAAAAATAAGGCTCACTTGACGTCTGGGTACGTACCGGCAGTTGTTTCTTGGCAGCATGCTGTCGACTGAACAGGTTGCCGATAACTTCGCGGGGCTGCTGCTTGTCCCAGGTGCCTCGTGGATCCGAAATCAGACGCGACGAGTTCCGCTGAGGAACATCACGTTTGCCAGCATTTTAATTGGATACCAGCCATTGTGTTTGGTGACGTGCGCTCGTAAACGTTAAGCCACTCATCCACGTAGATGCTGTTCGTCCCGGAAAAGCTCCCGAGATCCCGAGGCTATATATGAGAGGGCGTTAAACAGGATGGTGGAGGCAGGTGTCGTCTCATCGCCTGATGGCATGGCGGTAGACTTGAGGTGGTGTCCACTGCGGAGCTTCGTCGTCAGAAGGGTTACCCCGCACCTCCGCGACAAACAAATGTTGCATTGAAGCACAGTAGGGAAACAATTGACAGGGTGTGCTTAGATTGGTAGTAAGCACCAACCAACGGGGAAGCCAACCAACATTAAATAAAGCGCGTCGTCGTCATTAAATCACGCAGTGGCCGCTTTTGGGTACGTCCCACTAAATCCAAGAGTCATCATCATCTTCCTGGAGTAGCACGGAGCACTATTGTTCCAATGCCAGCTAGCTCTTCGGAATAGAAATAAATTCAGGAATTTACTTGCCAAAACCACGGTGTAAATATGAGGCACGTCGTTGTCGGGGCGTGCGAATAAATTTTTGCCACCTGGCGTTCTTGAACGTGCACACAATAGACGGTACATGGGCGCTTTTGCTTTTCTCCTCATCTAAGTGCGTCCGCCGCGTCCGCGATTTGCACCCGTGTACTCGGGCTTAGCAGCTCGATGCCAAAGCCACTATGCCACTATAGCAGGTTCTCTTCGGGATGAGCGCCGGGCGTTCATGATTATGATTGCCATACTGTGGCACGCATCCATAGCAGGGGTTCGGCCAGCATTATGTCCGCGTTTTGATTATGATGATGAATTTCAGACTATGATGTGTACCTACTACAGGTGATTGGCGAAGTAGTGAGCGGTACATATCATGCCAACACCAACTAGCCTTTTGCAGCGGAGCTGTGTATCACTGGGTACCTTATAATTTTCGTGTCCGCAGACAAATACTATCATCATCAACCGCTAATACCCCCGTAAGCAAGAAAAAATGCAATGGCTCATACCCCGGTACGGCAGAGGCTACAAGTACTCATCAAAGTGCAGATAACAATGCACCACCGAAGATCGTGCACGACGGGATGACCGTAAGCGGCAGGCCAGACGCGACGACGCGTGTCACAAATCAGAGAATGCGGCAAAGAGACGCATTCTGTGAGACACGCGAAGCGACGAAGGGGCCATGTGATGCTCCTGTGGGTGCTGTCGTGGCTGACACTGGTGGCACGATTTCCTCGCGAGGAAGGGCCGCTCTCGTCGTTGGTGGAACGAAAGCGTGCGAAGAAGAGATTAGTGCCACGCAAGACGGGCTGATGCTGATGTATGGTGTTTAATGGAGCAAGGGCCAAGTATGGCCAAAGAGCGCCATGCCAGTGTTTCTAAATTTGCAGTGGGGCGATGAATTCTGAGAAGTACATGAAGGGTGGCTGTAAAGGGGCCTAAAAAAGTCGCTGTAAAGTGCGTAAAACATACATGTATTAAGATCATGGCAATGGCTAATGAGGTGTGCTATGAAAATGAAGAATGCATTGAGGAACAATGATACGATTTACAAAATATACCAGATGCAAGAATTGGCCAGAAGCACAAGTGCCTAAACAGAGCCCTTGAAACACAGGGGCCTGCAGGCATGTGCTATAAAAATAAACTATCACATCAGCATCCTCTGGAGATTGGATGCGCTATGTACTTATTGGGCTAATAACGTGTAGTACAACATCGTTCAAGAAACGGAGGACTGCTTTGGCGTTAAAAAGAGGTTCTTCACCAATAAACATCATAGGATGAAGAGGAATATGATAGTGGTATGCTAGAGGGAAATGTTTCCTTCTCTGTATTTCGGCTTCCCGACACTCCAGTAAGACGTGGAGTACGGTCAGCCTTTCCCCTCATCTGCCACAGAGGGGAGGTTCAGCGCCAGTCAAAAGGTATGAATGTGCACCGTATGTATGTCCTATTCTAAGACGGCAAAAGAGAACTTCAGTATGTCGTGACTTTGTTAATGATGGCCAGTTGCCCAAAAGGGGCTTAATTACATGGAGTTTATTCAGTGTTTGTTCATCCCATAAGTGTTGCTAATAGTTTCTGAGTTTTATTGCGATAGCAATTATATGGACACTCAAAAGCAGATTTCTGCCGTCGGCGTCGCCGTCGCCGTCGCCGTAGCCGTCGCCGTCGCCGTCGCCGTCGCCGTGAGGTTCCGTATGACGTCATTTGGAGAAGAAATCGTCGCCGCGCGCCGAACGCTGTATGTGCGAGTGAAAGGGCGCGAGGGGCGCGTCTTTCACGGGGAGTGAACGCACGGCGGAGAACAAACGCGCGTTCCGCGCCGTGCTCGCTTAAGGGCTGCAGAAGTAGGCGTCTCTTTTCTCCTTTACAATCACCATATATGTAGAGCAAACGCACCTTCTTCCGACGCGCGAGAAGCCGTGGGGGAGGGGGAGGGAAGGGAGGCGACGTTTAGCTGCGGCACCAAGTGCCTGTTTATATCACAGGCTCCGGCAACAGTCACCAACGCCGCACGCATTTTGAGCGAACGCGGGCAAAACGCCGATGGCGTCGACAACAGTTCTGCGTGTTGCCGATGCTGCTGCATGTCCAAGTTTATACAGCTGATAAAGCTAATATCATTACTCCGTATAGCTCTCTACAAGTTTGCTATCGCAATTGATGCTTCGCCTTTCAGGTGAAACTGCGACCACTTTTTTGCTAGAAATGGCTTTAAGTCTGTGGTAGGAACGGGTATTGCTAGGTTTTGTTGCTATGGAAGTTGCCATTTTGTCGGCAAGCTCGTTACCTTCTATACACCTGTGCCCAGGCACCCGACATATTACAACCTGTTGATTAGAAGCATACATATTGCAGAGCCGTGAATAGAGGTTATTTATAACAGGATTTTT
Source organism: Dermacentor silvarum (assembly GCF_013339745.2). NCBI lineage: Eukaryota > Metazoa > Arthropoda > Arachnida > Ixodida > Ixodidae > Dermacentor > Dermacentor silvarum. The sequence continues at coordinate 133,287,647 of NC_051163.1, forward strand.
CTGTTTTCTTAGCGATTTCAAAGATTTCACGACACTTAAGGAATCTGTGAATATAATGGCCTTTGGGAGCTTAGCTTTCTTGGTGTGCTTAGTAGCCGACAGTTTCAGGGTGTAAAACGTCAGATTCAGAAAACGATGGGCCAACAGCCGCGTAAGAACGCCGGCTTATGATTTCGATGCATCTGTGTAAAACTCTGAACAGGTCTACTTCGACTGAAGCTCTCGAAAGTGCACATGTATGTGCGCCTCTGGGGCGTGTTTTGTTACATCTACAAATGATGTGTCGCATTCAACGATTTGCCATTGCCACGGCGGCAACAGCTCTACTGGAGCCATTAGGCAATGTTCGAGGATTGGGACATTCATTTCATCGGAAAGTTTTCTGACCCGCATTGAGAAAGGCTCTCTCACTGAGGGTCGATTATGGAATAGTGGAGCACATGCCACATCGTTAAGATGTTTGTAGCAAGTATGTCGAGGGTTAGACTGTACTTTGAGGAAATATGTGAAACTGCTGTATGTTCTTTGTAGTTGAAGGGACCACTCATTTGATTCTACGTATAGACTCTCAATAGGGCTTGTTCTGAAGGCGCCTGTGGCTAATCGGATACCCAGATGGTGGACGGTATCCAGTATTTTTAGCACGCTTGGCGCGGCTGAGTGGTATACCATGGCGCCATAATCCAAACGTGATCGAACAAGGCTCTTATGGAGGTTAATTACGCACTTCCTATCACTTCCCCATGTTGTATGAGAGAGAATTTTCATTAAGTTCATTGTTTTTAGGCATTTTGCCTTCAGATATTTGATGTGTGGAATGAAGGTCAATTTTGCATCAAGTACAATACCTAAAAACTTGTGCTCCTTGTTCACAGGTATTCGCTGCCCAGACACTTCGATACTGGGATCTGGGACTAGTCCTGGCTTTTTTGTGAAAAGGACACAGGAGCTTTTCTGGGGGTTAAGGTTAAATCCGTTTTCGTCTGCCGATTTAGACACTTTGTTTAGGCCTTGCTGTATCTGTCGTTCACAAACTGCGAGGTTACAAGATTTAAAGCCTAATTGCACATCGTCTACATAGACAGAATAGATGATTGCTGGAGGTTGCGTTGCACGGAGCGAGGTCATCTTAACAATGAACAGCGTGCAACTGAGCACCCCTCCTTGAGGTACACCAGTTTCTTGTGTAAATGGGCGGGACAATACGTTGCCAATTCTGACTCGGAAAGTACGGTTAGACAGGCAGCTTTCTATAGTGCTAAGCATATTACCTCGAATGCCCATGTGCGACAGGTCTCGTAAGATACCGTACCGCCATGTCGCATCGTACGCCTTTGCCATATTAAAAAATATAGAAAAGAAATACTGATTGTGTACAAAAGCATAACGGATGTTTGCTTCGATGCGAACGAGGTGATCGGTTGTAGATCGGCCTTCCCTAAAGCCACATTGAAATGGGTCAAGCATATTGTTCGACTCTAAGAAATGTACAAGACGGCGATTGATCATTTTCTCAAAAAGTTTGCAAACGCAGCTAGTAAGTGCTATAGGCCGGTAGCTGGTCACCAATGATGTATCATTGTCGTGCTTTAAAACTGGGATGACAATAGCTTCTTTCCATTTAGCTGGCAGATACCTAGCGGCCCAGATAGTATTAAAAAGTGTGAGTAGTGTGATTTGCGTTTCGGAGTGCAAGTGCTTAATCATATCGTACATTATTCGATCCGGACCCGGTGCAGAGCTCTGATATGCTGACAAGGCGGCTTTAAGTTCGGCAATGCCAAAAGGACGGTTATAAGGGTTATTTGGGCTGCATTTTCGGTTCTGTGGCTTACATTCTTCTATTCCTTTGTACTTCAGGAAGCTCGCTGAGTAGTGGGTGGAGCTCGAAGTGTTGACCAAGTGCATTGGCCTGGTCTGCCAACGTGTTTCCTTCTTTATCCACCACGGGCAACGGATAAACTTGTTGTCCCTTAAGCCTCCTTAGTCCGTTCCATACTTTTGCCTCCTGTGTGTATGAATTGATGCCGGATAGGAACTTCTCCCAGCTTGCCCTTTTAGCTTGTCGTCGCGTTCGCCTTCCCTGTGATTTTATGTTTTTAAATTCCATCAAATTTTCTGCGGTTGGGAATCGGCGAAGTATGCCCCACGCTTTATTTTGTTTTTTACGCGTCTCCTTGCACTCATCATTCCACCATGGAACTCGTCTTCTGGATGAGCTACCGCTTGATTGTGGAATGAACTTCTTTGCTGCCTCGATGATAAAATCGCTAAAATACGCTGCCGCGTCATCTATACTAAATTCGCTGATAAAATCTCGGGATATAAAAGTCGATTCCTTAAAAAGTGTCCAATCAGCAGAGGCTAGTTTCCATGTAGGTACATGAGGAGGGGAGTCACCTTGCGTTACTAGGCTTAGAGTTAATGGAAAGTGGTCACTTCCGAGTGGGTTTTTGATCACATTCCATTCTAAGTCAGAAAATAGGGAAGCAGATCCAATCGCCAGGTCTGTCGATGAATAGGAATTGTGGTGAAGATTATAATATGTTGGCTCCTTCTTATTGGAGAGGCATGCACCGGAGTTTACTAAAAAGTTTTCTACGAAACGGCCTCTCGCGTCATATCGTGAGTCTCCCCACATCGTATTGTGGGCGTTAAAATCTTCCACGAGTATGTAGGGCTCGGGAAGTTGATCGATAAGATTATAGAAGTCTGTTTTCTCGAGGTGATGATTTGGGGGTATGTAAATAGAACATACAGTTATCAACTTGCTGAAAAGAACTGCCCGAACAGACACTGCCTCAAGGGGCGTCTGGAGGGCAACATGTTGGCAAGCTACAGACTTATCTGCTACTATTGCTACACCGCGGGACGAGACGTTAGCCTCATCGCGGTCTTTTCGAAAAATGTTGTATTGACGAAGGAAGTTTGTATTTGTAGGTTTCAGATGTGTCTCTTGAACACACAGCACATTTGGATTATGTTTGTGTGGGAGTTCTCTTATATCGTCGAGGTTGTGAATAGGTCCTCTAACATTCCATTGTAGTATTTGTGTCTCCATAATGAAGAAACTGTTTGTGCTGTGTGTTTAAGAGACTAATATTTGCTCAGGGGGCCCTTTCCAGGCACCGTGATGCGAGTTTTGTCTTTTTTGGAGCGGTCGAGAGAATCCCGCCGCTCCTTAGGCGCTGGCTGCGCCATCTGAATAGTTATGTCCATAGCCTCTTGTGAGGCGCTGGACACGCGCCCTTGAGAGCGCTGTGTTGGACGTGAAGGCCTCGACACGTCGGACGAGACCTTTGGGGCCACCAACCCGGAGGTTGACGGGCCCCCCTTCGCGGACGGCGAAGCAGCGCTAGCTGCTTTCGCCAAGGGGATTGGTGGCACAGCCGCAGCCACACTGTTTGTGGGCCGGTGCCGTAGCTTGCTGCGACGTTGCCCCATTGCGCACCGCATCAGCATACCTTGCGGTATGAAAAACAGGAACACGTTTTCGTGCTTCTTGGAACGATATGTTTTCTTTAATTTTCAATGTAATTACATCCTTTTCTTTTTTCCAAGTTTCACAGGATCGGGAATATGCGGGATGGTCACCTCCGCAGTTTACACAGTGGGGTGTTCCAAAACAGTTTTCGGAATTGTGGTCTTTGTCACCACATTTTGCGCAGGTGAGTTGACCTCGACAGCTTTGCGAGCCTTGGCGTTTACTTCTGACACTTAAAGCATCGACGAGGGTTGGGAATGTAAGGTCTTACACAGATTTTGGTATAACCTGTCTCAAGGGTTTCAGGTAGCACACTAGAGGCAAATGTAATGATCAGATGTTTTGTGGGAATTTCTTTTTGTCTCGCCTGATTTTTATTCTTTTTACCTCAATGATGTTTTGGTCTTGCCAGCCTTCCAATCGTTCTGCTTCAGTTAGTTCTAAGAGGTCGAAGTCTGAAATCCCGCCTCGGACTGTGTTCAGGGAACAATGTGGGGTCACTGTTATAGGGATGTCTGCAAAGGTTGTGAGATTTGCGAGTTTTTAATGCTGCAGCTTGTCACGAACCTCGAGGAGGAGGCCGGCGCTTGCCATCTTGTTAGCTTTATAGCCTGGTCCAATGGTGTCCGTCAGGGATTTAGATACGAGGAAAGGTGATATTACTCTTCTGGGCTTTTGAGGTTTATCATTGTGGATAACGTGGTCTCGTGGAAAAGATTCTTTGTGTGGAGTGAAAAAGTTCAAAGAGACTTCGGTGCTTACGCGCTTTGTAGCGGTACGATCGTGTCGCAGAGGAAATGATGCTCTAGAAATGCTGGATGTAGTTACTTCGGCAGCAATGGCAGCCACCCACCACGGAGCCCAACAAGGGGACGCTACAAGTTTGACATAGCAATGACTTGCACACGCCAGCCTTGCATCGCTGCTATAACACAATGCGTCATACTCAAGGTTGGATATACCGCACCAGGTTAACCCAAGCCGCCTGGGAGAAACAGAAAAGTTGGGAAGAAAGGAGATGACAGGACTGAAAGGTAAGTTGATAGGAAAGCAAAAGATTTAGGAGAGGGACAGGAAAAGGCGACCACCGATTTTCCCCAGGTGGGTCAGTCCGGGGGTGCCGTCTACGAGAAGCGAAGGCCAAAGAGGTGTGTTGCGTCCGCCGGGGGGCCAAAAGGTCCAAACACCCGGCTTCGGCTCAACCTCCAGGAGGCCCTTTTCCACGGACACGGCTAAGCCACGTACATTAAATGCGGGAGGGGCCAACCCTCATGAGCTCGGGTCCGTGGTGTCGCCACACACCAAACGCCTCCTGACGCAGACGCCCCTGCGGGGGCAAGACGGGCTGTGCAGCGACGATGGCTACGATATGGCGCCAGAGAAGCGCGCGTCGTCTGTATGGAAACAAAGCCCTGCATTAGCGGAGGTCTGTCCGCGGCGGCTGCTGTGAATAGCGGCCACGCATCACCCACGCGCTGCCTCTCGCAATCTCCCGATTAGCGAGGCAGTCGCGCCACACTTCGTTCCATTTGCAATGTCCGCACGAGACATTGTCCGCGCCAGCTGCGCTGCTCACGGCGTTCTCTTCGTAATATAACCATGTACCTGTATAATCATAATACAAAATATTGACATGCGAAATGAGAACACGTGGAGAGCTGCGATCAAATTTCGCATTAGGGAGATATCGTAATCGTCGGTGAATTTTAAAGCGAAAGTTTTACTAGCCTAGTCGAGCCGAGTTTCGCCGTCGCCAGCAATTGAGCCTCATTTGCAGCTGCACCGTACCTTGGCAACGCACCTTGCCGCCGCCGGCTTGGCGCATGCGCTCACCGCAGCTGGGTCACCGCCTGACCATGTGACATGCGGCCCGCCTGGCTAAGAGGAGCGCCGCGCTCGCCTATGCAATGCGAGCGTGGCCATGGATGAGAGCGAAGCCGGGCCGTCTTCTCTGAGCGTTGCGCGAAAGCGGGAGGCTTTGAGCCGTCGTCGGCAAGTGGCGTCTGACCAACCCGCGGATATCGCACGGCGAGCTGCTTCACTGGAGAGGATCTGGAATGCCAAGTGCACGAAGCTAGCGTCGCAGACTGCGGAAGAGCGAGCCGTTCGGCTCGCAAAACGCTTGAACTTGTCGGCTTATAATTTATACCTGACTTAACGATGAGTGTACACCTAAGTATAATAATTACAGCGAAATAGAAGGTTAACAAAGTGAATCCAAGACAGCCAGGCTAAACCAAGCTTTCGCCTTGCATATCCGGGGTTAGCTGAGCTAAGCCACAGGCATTTTATTGCGATAGCAATTATATGGACACTCCAAGCGGATTTCTGCCATCGGCGTCGTCGTCACCGTCGCCATCACAGTCGTGGTGAGGTTCCGTATTGACCCTTTTCGCGGCACTCCTGTGCGCGCTGCCATGTTTGATCACGTGGTGACACGTCCATTGCTTGCCTCAGCTGCCTCTGTTGCGTCCGTGTTTACAATGCAAGCGCGTGACGCCGGTGCGGCGCAGCAAGTCACTGTTTCGACGCATATCGTAGACGTTGACTGTGTGGACGACACGAAGCTTTGGCCACAGCTGCAGAGGCCATGTAAGTGCTTTCAGAGCTCTTTACGCCTTGTCCAAACGGCGCGAGCAGCGTATACGGTGCTCGTACTAAAATCGGGGCTAGAAATGTATTCCAAACTGTCCAATCTTCCTGCTTATGAATTAAATGAGGATCAGTGTGCTCTTCCTTCTTTATGCAAACATTTTGAAGCAGCGGCTTGTCATGTTTCTGACTCAGTAAAGTTCCTCAGTGCGACCACTATTTGATTGTTTATCTTCAGTCTAATCGCTCGCGGGTGGCCTCTGCTGCGATAGATTTGTTCTTGCTGCGCACAAAGTTTGGAAGGCGAATATTATGTACTTTGTGATAGCTTGTAGCAAAGACGTAATATCGCTAGTCCCTCGTTTACTCCGTGAATCGTCACGAAACGTTCAGCTTCCAACATTCATGTCTTGTCGGTGTAGTCTCCGTCAATCATGCTTCGGCACATTCATTCATGTGAGTGCCCGTTCCCTTATTAACAGGGGAGATGTTTAAGCTTTTCGTTTCCCCACGTAGCGCTTGCAAAAACTCGCCTAGCGATGGCGTCATTGTGCACAGCTGCGCCTCGCTTCACCTTCTGATAGCCAATAAATAGCTAATCGATGATCGATTCAATAAATTTCGGAAAATGCTAGGGATGACTTCGCATTGCTTAGCCTTGCCCAAATACGTGGCCAACTAAGGCCTTGCGATAGCTAATCAATAGCCAATCAATGACTAATCAATAAATAATCAATAAATTCCGGAAAAAATTCTGCGGATGAATTGGTAGTGCTTCCTCCCTATTGAAAAATTTGTACGCGAATTGTGCGATAAATGTGTGAGATGTATGCATATCGCACAGATTTGACGAGAAGTGTGCGATGTGCTACGCATATTCAACGAGATATCGTAGAAAATGTGCGAGATCTGTACACATGAGCTACGCAGACTTCACGAAGTGTACGAGATCTATTCGAGGAGCTGTGCGAATGCATGTGCGAGATGTACGCATGTGCGAGATGTGTGCGATGTGCTGCGCTAACTTAACGAGATTATGTACGAGGTGTGTGAGATAGCGTGTGATGTGTACGCACTGTAGTCATATGAGCAACGAGATCTTTGGCGATGACTACGGATTGCATACAAAGTGCATGTACCTAAGTCGTAGTGCATACAAAAGCTCGTTAATGACGGCGAGATCTTATGATGAGTCGTTTGTTGCACATGCAAGAACATAATCAATGTGCTGTACGACGACGTCGAACCATTGTGCCACATATACCAGCGTGAAATGCAGAGTGAATAAGAGCTCCAGCGTTGAATTTCTGCAATTTCATACAATCGACACACATCCGCATCAAAGCTCATCTCAGTCCTAATGATGGAATGACTTTCACTTGGGGACGTATTCCCGGATAATCACTTACGGCAATATTATTGCCTTCGTGTAACGCATTGCTCAACCAGCCAATAAGCGCGCACTGACAGTGATTAAGTCGAAAGCTGTTGTCTGAGAGTACGTCCCTTGTTCAGAGTAGATCACCCGAAGTTTTTAGTGCAATATAGGGTTGGGTACATTCACAGTTTCGAAAAAAAGCTATAGGTTTGTTTTTATACAGAATAAAAGAAGCTGGCAACGTCAGTATAGCTCATTGAAAACACATCGAACAAGGACGAGTTGGAGAATGATTTTATTGCATGCAGTTTATCAGTAACAGAAGATGCACGCGCTTTGTCACGCCCTAATCATATTGCTTGCGGCAGAGATGTCAGTCAGAGCTAGCAACACACAAATTTCAAGCTGCACATTCTCCAAACAGCTAAGTGTGCCCCCCACAAGGCTAGTAATTAACGAAGAAAGTTGGGTTGGCTGGTGCTGATGCAGTTGCTCTGACATAGTTACTAGCCCGAACAATGAAAAAAAAAGGTGGGAAAGGACAGAGCACTCGGTCCTATCCCACCTTTTTTCCGTTAGTTTTGTCCGCGTTAGTAATTATGTCACAGACCCCACAAGACTATCAAATCTGCAAGTCACATTTTATTGCCCATATTTTAAGAGGATGTTAGTGCCTGTTTATGCCAAACCGTAGCAGGCAGGCATGAACTGGCCATGCATGCCCACATGTAAAAAATAAAAATAACCACAAAGTCAGTGTAAATGAATTGGTGAATAATTAGCCAAAATAGCAGCCAAAATCTATCGCACTTTGACAGAAAAAAAATAACGAAATTACATAACCAGCAATCGCTAAAACTGTCATACGATCAGCACAATTGCTGCTTAAAAATTATTTGCACTAAGTCTTTCACAACTTGTGCACTGTATGCTGAGAGAGCTTGACGTATTAAAAAACCTCATATATGCTCAACAGCGGCAAAAACGAAATTAGCATGGCAATTTGGTATCCATTATCTGTGTATATACTACACAAAACTGAATTTGAAATTAACGGAAAAATAACGAAGTAGATCGTGCAGTGATGGTTGAAAGGAAGGCAACGCTTTGCGATGCGTTAAAAGCTGACCTCGAAACGACCAAAATGTCAATGTCCCTACATTCAAGCAGGGTCGTTAAATGACGAACATGCAGCATATCCTGGCGTTTGCGCACGCCGGAAACAAATGGAAAAGCACTTTTGCAAATCGCTGACACAACAACAACGCATACCAGACGCGCTCGCGCACACACACATCCACAAACACACCGAACACAAGCAGTGTCCGAAAGCACTCGCGACAGACAGTGCGGACGTTCTCGCGCATTCGCTAGAACGCAAATCGAGCCGGCGTGGCAGCAGCGTCGGATGCACAGACAGCACTCCTCATGAACTATACACATCCGCAAAACGGCACACAAGCCAGAACAAAGTGCGTTGACGACGCCACTCGACACCAAATGCGTCGTCGATAACGCCGCATTAAAACACGAACACCTTGTTGAATTCACAAACATTCACAAACCAAACCACGATATGCTGCAATTTAACGGCCCTGACCGGTTGATACGGCTGCTCCGCAGGTTGCTGTCCTCTATGTTGAAAGAAACGTTGTTGAAACACGCCGCATCACTCGCATAACATGTGAATACCAGCCCCCACCATCCATGCGATCACGATTACCGTGGAGCACCATGCCGAGGAGCCAGAGACCAACATTGCAAGAGACGACAAAACGGTTGACGACAATGTAAACAATATGGCCGCCACGAAGTCTATCCGGCTCTTGCAAAGCTTCCGGTGCCTTTATGATTACGATATTACGTCATTTTCCCGTGTTCGTCTGTCAAAATGTTACCAGTCTAGAAACGTTGGGCTGTCAGTATGCGAGCGCAATGCCTCAAAAAGTAAAAGAGGCATTGGTGAGCGCTGCATGGATATTTTCCTTCCTCCATGCCACCATACCCATGGAGCGCTGTATGGGCTGTATTACGGATGGTCGATGTGGTAGTTTAATCATATTTACGCTTTTCCGAGAAAAAATGTGCACTTTTTTGTGCGCATCAGCGATCGCTAAGCCCCTGGGCCTGTGCAACGCTGCTAGCTAGCTGTATCTTTCGTGCGGTGCGGCGTTGTTGGTCATAGTAGTTCTGTCCATTCGCGCTTTCTTTGTTCCCGGCTCATTTGCAGCCTCTGGTATTCTCGCAGATCTCGCACCGGTTCACAGTGCACGGAAGAATGTGTTGGAAACTGTACTATCACTTGCTGTAGTTGATCCTCAATTTAACAGTGTTTATGCCGGAAGACTTATGCCGGAAGACTTTATGGCGGAAGATTTGTGCCGGCCATAGACTCTCATTTCCTACATCTTTGGGATGCCAGAAGAAGCCTACTGAGGCAGTGGAAAAAGATGAAACATAACCGCAAACTACAGAAGCGGATCGCCCACATAACAAAACAAGCAGGAGAATACGGAGATAAACTCAGCAGTCAGAACTGGCATAAGCTGTGCGCCCGGTTGCAAGATTTTATCGCCCTTGGACTTTATACGGAACCTCACGCCGACAACGGCAGAAATCTGCTTGAAGTGTCCATATAATTGCTATCGCAATAAAAACTTCCTTCATGGAGGAAGAAATTTTTCTTCCTCCAGGAAAAAATTGTTTTCCTCCATGGTTTGATTCAATTCGGCTCATGCGTTGGCAGGTCGGCTGCTCCTTGCTGTGACTGACTGCCCCACTGCACTGCTGCTGTCCACGCTTTCGCCTCGCCGTCGTCTTGCATTTCTCGGCACGGGCTACAGCGTTGCGGCTTCGGCATCTGACTCATCCCTCTCGCTCATCATGCCCTCCAAGTGGAGGAAATGTCGAGTCGTAAGAAAGGAATACAACAAGATAATGAATGAGCTAGGACTCGCGCAGCTTGTTGGCCTTCCTTGTCCAACGACGAAGCTGCAAGCTTCACCTCTGCAGACAGCTCTCGTGTAGAGCGACTTTCGCCTCCGAAGCCGGGAACCAGCAGACAATCGTGAAGTTCAATTTTCATGGATGACGGTGGTGAGCCTCCGTTCAAACGGTTGAACGAGCAGTCGAGAAGTGAAGCTTTTGTTGACGACGTCTGCAGACAAGAAGCTCCTTTTGTAGAATGTCAATCAGATAGTGCGGGTACGTCCTCATGTGAGCACAGCGACTGATAGCAGCTCAAGTGACAAAGGAGGTCCCCAAGGCAGCAATTGAAGTGATGAGTCTGATGACTTTCTCGCTTCAGACAGCTTCACTGGGCCAGATGAGGGATTAGCCTTCACTTGTAGTCCAACGCACTCTCATGTACTTTCCGAACAACTGTCTGCAAGTGAAGAACTTGCGGTAATTGCTTCCAAACATAACATGACGCATGCACGCATTAACGATGTCCTCGATTTCTGCCGGCAAAGAGGCATCTCTGACCTTCCAAAAGATGCAAGGACAGTTTTGAAAACAGAGCGCAAAGCTCAGGTGGAGCAAAATGGTTCATTTGTGCACTTTGGCCTTGCAGAAGGAATTCGTCAAGTGTTGCAGCCGGGGCAAGTAGTTCCAAGTGAACTGGAGCTACAAGGCAACATTGACGGAGTCCCTCTTTACAAAAGTAGCCAGCTTGCCTTTTGGTCCATTTTGTGCCGCATAAAAATGTGGAGACATCACCGCCATTTCTTGTCAGTGTGTACTGTGGTGCAGGGAAGACGCTATGTCTGCAGGATAACCTAGAGCCAAATGTGCATGAAGTCTCCGACCTAACCTCTGAGGGGTTAAGCATAGGAGATGTTCATGTTCGGGTGAGCATTGGAGCCATGGTTTGCGATGCTCCTGCAAGGGGCTACATCAAATGTATTGTTGGCCACACTCGCTGTTATGCGTGCGAGCGATGCAACCAAGAAGGGCAGCACATTGAAAACAGGGTGACATTTCCCAAAGTTCATGCAGCAGGACGGACGAATGCATCATTTCGATCTCAAGAGAACAAGCGCCACCATTCTGGTGTTTTCCATTGATAAGTGCCCTGTTTGTGCTAGCTTAATATATTCTCAAAACTGACTCAAATATATTCTCAATTCATTTCTGTAATTGGCATGCTTTAAATAGAGCTGCTTTGTTTTAGAACAGAAACCAGCATAAAATCCAGGAGGACAGAAGCAAAATAAGTGACAGAACAAGAGTTAGACTTGGAGATATTAGTTTATCTTCACAATGTCCAACATGGCATTTTTGACACACAAGAGTTCGGTAGCTCAAAATGCTGATGTAAGGGTGGGAAAGTTTGCGAAATTCACGCTAGTGTCTTCGACACACTGAACCATAGCTTAAATTGCAGGTAACTCAGATTGTCAATTTATAATTAATTACTATGTTATAAGGACTTTTTTTTCAGGTGGGGGGAAGATACAAATGTACTTTCTAAGTGACAAAGTTTAAGTTGTTTTTAAATCTTTTTTTATTATTTGTTTGTTTTCTGTTTTGTTTTAGCAAAATGGGTTTTAGGTTTTCTTGGGTTATTCAAAGGATATATCGCAACTAAATGTTTTGTATGTGCGTGATCCCTGCAGCCACATCTCGCCTTAACAAGGTTCATAGGTTATTCTAAATGTCTGCGTTCTTTATCAGTGAGAAAAACAGATGTCATGCTTGCATGTCAGGAGCTGTGTTTCTTAATTAGTACATTTCCAGAAGCTCACTTTCAAGAGTTGTACATGCCTTTCCCATCTCATGCACATCATAAAAACTGGAGGTATAGCTGCATTCACAACAATGAAAGAATAAATGGCCACCTGGTGTGCCCATGGGCCGCAAAAGCAACGTTCACGCATTCTATCATTGATGCGCTGATCAATGAATGCATAAACCCTGCCACATGTAAAAGGGCTCTGCAAATTATTTCTGTGGCATATTTTGTCATGTAGCCACCCTTGAATTGGTTTGCAATATGGCTTCAGAAGCCATCAAGCTTGCTGTGTGCTGAAAACCCTTGATTCACCTTGGGCCCCTTCTCTACTTTCTTGTGCAAAAATGCACAAACATTAGATTATTTCGTTGTTTATTCTTCTCTGTTGTGATCACCTTGACGTGCATATTGCTGCCCATCTCATTTTTTTTCACAGTCACTGTGCCACCACATCAGTGGCACTACTGCTTCCCATCAGCTTCCAGGCAACAAATTCCTTGCTGACAGCTCTATTCATTTGAGTGAATGCAGCACTCTTTCAAGACACTAACAACATGCCTAATGCTTCAAAAATGAGCTGCAGTGAGGTGCAGCAATGCAGTTCTGCCTAGATTGCAAAATATTTGCGGCTAAGCCTGACAGTGACTACACAATAGAGCAGGTTGGTCATCACTCAGCACCTTGCCTATCTAAGCCTCACATCTTAATGGCAGCAGCCTTGGCTGCTTCCACACATGTGGAAAGCTAGCGTGAACACAGTATATAAATGTGCATCTATGCATGCAGCATGCACATTGTCACGGGAGCAGCCTTTTGGTGTGCATTATCACAATGGAAGCACCACATTAGTCCACACTCAATTTTACATTATCTCAAGCTGTGCCATGGAAGATGAGAGATGGCACGTACAATTACTGTATCTGTGATGCGTCATGGCATGTCCTTTTTGTTGTCATGCACATGTCATCTTCGACATGATGACCCTTATGAATGAAGCAACAGCTTAACCACTGCCTTTCAGTATACGTAGCATAGGGACACTAAAGAGCAAACCTAAGTCATCTTAGACTGACTTAGGTTGACTTTTACAGCAGAATATAAAGGCCAAATGTTTTTTTTTTCTTTTTTAATGTCGTACTGGTGCATCAATGTGGCAGTATGAAAGATTTCAGTGTGTTCCCTGATATTCAGGATGTGTTAAGACAGTGGAAGTACTTAAAAGTTCCTAAGGTTATTTTTTCGCTTCTTTAGAATGAAGTAATTCCTGACCAGATAAACAAGTAGACCCGAGTAGGTCTTGTCAAAATTCAAGACATCACAGTGAGCCTGGTGCTATAGAACTTCACCACAGCGCAGCACTACCACTCGCCTTCCAATTTTGTTTCTTCTCGGACTTGCCAAGCTGCCTCTTTTGTTAACAGGGGCCGTTTTGCTATTGCAGTGCATAATTTACGAATACAGCCTAACTTGGTAGTCCCCTTTCGCACACGTATAATGTAAAGTGTAAAATTGCTGTTACAGTTGAGCCTTACCTGAGGTGAGTACATGGTTATGAAAACAGACACCAGAACCATGACAATTTTCCTGTGTGCATTGGCATGGGAGATAATGACGATTTGGTTAGAGTGAATGCAATTGCCACTTGGGCTTGCATTTCTTAGGTCTAGTTACAATCACTACCATAAAGTGTATGTTAATTGCAAACACCTACTGCACTTCCTTCAAGCAACTGGTAGCAGGATTCTCACACATAACTTCAACACTGTAAACAGTTTAGAATGTATACATAAGTAGGAACAGCTGATGGTTTGGTGTGGTAATTAACATGATGAAACAGCACTGAAGACAAACACAAAAGAAGAAACAGATAATGCAGTGACTATAAACTAAAGTTTATTTGAAATGTGTGTGCCATTTCATCAGGTTACCACACGAACTTTCCAGTTGTCATTAGTTTTGCAGATTTTAAGCTGTTTGCAGTGCTAAAGATGAACACCACACAAAGAAACAACAAACTTCTTAATAAACTGTAGTTCACATAAAAGGGCATTTAGAAGCCTAGTTGGTGCATATGAAACATGATTTAAGAACCTCCCCCCCCCTCCCCCCCAAAAAATAAAGCAGACATGGCACGAAAGAAAGAGTAGACAAGGGACAAGCGTTTTGAGGGTTCAGAGTTGTGACTACATATGTGTCAGATGGTGCAACATTCAGGAAAAAGGCCTTCTGATATACAATTGCCATTGAAGTTTACATTGCCTTTCTGTATGGATAACACTGAAAATACTACTCGATCCTACCAGCAGTGGCCACAATGCAATGAATGTGGGCAAAATGCAAAATAATTCTTGTGTATAATGCACTTTGGCTGCATGTTGGACTCCCAGGAGGTCAAAATCAATCCATTTTCTTCCACCATACCATTTATCACAGCTACGTACATGCCTGTTGCTTAGGGACATCAAACCCCATGAATGAAATCTTTTTATGCACAGCATTTGGTCACTTGTATGAGCTGTTATTATTGTGCACAGTGTAATGGATGACTGTGGCATTTTTTTAATGATGAATTCAAAAGTCTGTGATGACACGTGAGTATGTGTATGTTTCATGTTATATGATTTGTTGCCATACAAGCTTCTAACATGTTTTAATCCAGGCACATTAGCCTCAACCTCACTTCACCAATGCTGTTATATAGTCGCCTGTTAAGACAGGGGGCGGCCTATACTGCAAGCTCAGCCTCCGCTAAGTACAAAATAACTTATTAGTCACGGCTAGGTTACGTGTGCCGCCGCCCGATTTAAAGGGTGCAGCCTTATCCACCCATCCATCGACACTTTTGTGAGCATGTCTCGGAAGTCCCCGATCGCGGGATCGAATCGCGGCCACGGCGGCCCATTTCGATGGGGGCGAAATGCGAAAACACCCATGCACGTTAAAGAACCCCAGGTTGTCCAAGTTTCCGGAGTCCCCCACTACGGCGTGCCTCATAATCAGATCGTGGTCTTGGCACGTAAAACCACATAATTTAATTGTTTTCTTCGGACGTCCCCCAGAAATGCTAGCACTTCAGCGGCATTTCTCCCAATAACCACATATTAATCGGGGTGAAAACGCATGGAATTACAAACGTTAACCGCGCATTAATAAGCAACTTAAAAAAAGAAAAAAAAAGGAGGATTCGAACACGCGTCTTGCCGAGAATAGTGATAACGTATCCGCACCCCACGCACACGACCACCTACACGAAGCAGCCGCTGATGCATTTTACGTAGTGATATTGTCACGTGCCTTGTGAGAGAACTGGCGACGCGACGTTTATTTAGGGTAGCGGCTCCTGAAAAACACGGCGCTGGTGGCTGGCTATCGAGCGGGCGGAGAAGCACGCGCACTTCTTTTTTCTTGTCCGTGCTTGCCTCTTAGCACTGTACCCACTACTGCTGGTGGCATTTCCCCCCTTCCTCGGAAAGAGCATCGGCTCGATGCTCAAGCGGTTTTAGAAAAGGAGGGGGAAACAGCATGGGCAAGGCAGGTGCTCGTGCAAAGGACACAATCACAGCTAGAGGAAAAACAAAAGCACAGCAGCGGGGAAGAGCGACGGGTACAGTCTCAAGAAACAGAGGTTGCAAACAGTAGCGTAAGTAGAAAGATGAATAAAAAAATAATAATAACGAACGCGCAACATATGGTTTCATGCGCACAACGTGAACTACGTCAGGGCGAGGTTGTTGTCTACGCCGTGTTTGCGCCACACTGTCTGGAACGACTTCGTAGTTCACGTCACTAATGCGGCGCAGCACTTTGTATGGGCCAAAATACCGGCTAATCAACTTTTCACAAAGGCCACGGCGGCGAACAGGGGTCCACACCCACACTTGATCTCCGGGACTGTAGCGCACTTGCCGGTGACGGATGTTATAGCTCCGTGCATCTGCATGTTGCTGCTCACCGATGTGCAGCCGCGCGAGCTGGCGGGCTTCTTCAGCGCGCTCAGCAAATTCTTCGGCGTCAGTCGTTAGGTGCTCGGTGTCGTGACACGGAAGCATAGCGTCCAGCATCGTCTGTACTTCGCGGCCGTAAACGAGGCGAAATGGTGCGAACCGTGCCGTCTCTTGTACGGCGGTATTATACGCGAAGGTCACGTAAGGCAAGATGCGATCCCATGTTTTGTGCTGGACGTCGATGTACATAGAGATCATATCTGTGATGGTTTTGTTTAATCGCCCCGTAAGTCCATTGGACTGCGGATGGTAAGCAGTCGTCTTGCGATGCCTGGTGTTGCTCAATTGAAAAATTTGGTACATGAGCTGTGCCGTGAATGCCGTTCCTCTGTCTGTGATAACAGTGGATGGCACACCATGACGCAATACAATGTGGCACATGAATAACTGTGCTACCTCAGAAGCCGTGGCTCGTGGGAGCGCCTCCGTCTCGGCATAGCGGGTTAAATAGTCAGTGGCGGCGATCACCCACTTGTTGCCGTCGGTTGACAGGGGAAAAGGCCCAAGGAGGTCCAAGCCGACTTGGTCGAATGGCTTATGAGTTGGTTCGATGGGTTGCAATAACCCGGCGGGCTTCAGGGGTGGTGACTTTCGTCGCTGACATTCTCGGCAGCCTTTAACATACTGTTTTACGCTTGCCGCAAGCCCGGGCCAGTAATACATCTCGCGCACTCTAGCAAGCGTTCGTGAGGAGCCGAGGTGGCCAGATGTAGGCTCGTCGTGGCAAGCGAAAAGAATATCGTCCCGCAAGTCTCTGGGAACTACTAGAAGGTATATAGTCTCGGTCATTCGGGCGGGAGTTCTTCTTGTAGAGCAGATTGTCTCGTAGACAGAAGGACGTCAAGACGCGACGTAGATGGCGTGGTATGGATGTGTGACGGCCCTCGAAGTGGTCGATGAGAGGTCGAATTTCAGCGTCGTCACGCTGCCATTTGACCAAGTCCGACGTAGTAAGGGCGCCCAGGAAGCCGTCGTCGTCCTCTGGCTGTCGACTGACAGATTCGGCGGGAGCACGCGACAACGTGTCGGCGTCTTCGTGCTTGCGGCCAGACTTATAAACTACAGTGACGTCAAATTCCTGTAGCCGCAAGCTCCATCGTGCCATTCGGCCTGAAGGGTCGCGTATGTTCGCCAACCAACATAGAGCATGGTGGTCTGACACCACTTTAAAGGCACGGCCATAGAGATAAGGGCGAAACTTCGTGATCGCCCAGACGACCGCGAGACACTCTTTTTCTGTGGTAGAGTAGTTCGCCTCGGCACGGGATAGCGAGCGGCTAGCATAAGCTATTACTCTTTCAAGGCCGTCTTGACGTTGGACGAGTACTGCGCCAAGGCCGATGTTACTGGCGTCAGTATGCACCTCGGTGTCAGCCTCTTCGTCAAAATGAGCCAGGACGGATGCTGACTGCATGCGTTGTCGTAGTTCAGCGAAGGCCGCCTGTTGCTCATGCGTCCAGGCAAATGGCGTGTCATCCCTGGTAAGGCGAGTCAGGGGTTCCGCAATCTTCGAAAAGTTGTCGATGAAGCAGCGATAATACGCACACAAGCCCAGGAAGCGTCGGAGGGCCTTCTTGTCGGCAGGAGGAGGAAAAGCTGCTACAGCGGCAAGTTTGTCGGGATCGGGTCAAACTGCTTTGGCGCTGACGACGTGCCCGAGAAACTTGAGCTCTTCATAACCGAAGTGACACTTTTCTGGTTTAAGCGTGAGAATAGCCGATCGGAGCGCTTCTAGCACATGCCGCAGGCGATGAAGATGTTGCTCAAATGTTTCAGAAAAGACAACTACGTCGTCGAGATACACAAGGCAAGTCTGCCACTTCAATCCAGCGAGGACAGTATCCATCATTCGCTGGAAGGTTGCTGGGGCAGAACACAAACCGAAAGGGAGCACTCGAAATTCGTAAAGGCCGTCGGGAGTCACAAAGGCAGTTTTCTCGCGGTCTCGTTCGTCGACCTCGATCTGCCAGTATCCACCTTTCAAATCGAGTGACGAAAAGTACTGGGCACGCCGCAGTCTATCTAACGAGTCGTCGATACGCGGCAGTGGGTACACGTCCTTTTTAGTTACGTTGTTGAGCTTCCGGTAGTCGACGCAAAACCGTAGCGTTCCGTCTTTCTTTTTCACAAGAACGACCGGGGACGACCATGAGCTGTTAGAAGGTTCGATTACGCCATCTTCAAGCATCTCTTGTACTTGCGTACGAATCGCTTCACGTTCCTTTGCCGACACGCGGTAGGGCTGCTGGCGTATCGGACGTGCGTCGTCGCAGGTGATGATCCTGTGCCTTGTAACTGAAGTCTGGCGTACCTTAGACGAGCTTGCGAAGCATTCCCTGAATTCAAGCAAGAGCTCGTGCAGTGCCAGCCTGTTTGTCTGGAGATGTCTCTGAATTAATGTCGACGTTGCCTAGTGACTTGACAGCCATCCTCACTGGTTCAGGGGTAAAACATTCAGCAACGTGCTCTATTTCCTCGGCAAACGCTATCGAAGTACCGCGGAACAGGTGTCGATGCTCGTTACTGAAGTTGGTGACAAGCAACTGAGAACGGCCATCACTAAGCTGTAGCACACTTCTGGCAGCACAAACACCTTGCATCAGTAGATGCGATAAGTTACTTTCAGCGACCACTTCACCTTCGCGCATTCCACTGCACATCACTTCGACTAGGACACTGGTTCGCGGAGGAAGCGTAACACACTCGGTGGACACACGAAGGGCGTCGTCTCGACGCTTGTGGTCGTACCCGTCGAGTGCTCGGTCTGCTGAGAAGGTGACTACACCTCCTCGTAGGACAATAACAGCGCCGTATTCTTGGAGAAAATCAACCCCGAGAATGACGTCACGGGAGCATACGCGTAGGACAAGGCAGCTCGCCACGAATGTCGATCCTCGAATCCGAACTCTTGTCGTGCAGGTTCCCAGTGGAGTAACGACGTGACCGCCAGCCGTACGAATCTGCGAGCCATTCCAAGGGGTAATTACTTTCTTCAGCAACGTCGCCAGCTTCCCGGTTAAGATGGAATAGTGCGCACCGGTATCTACTAAAGCGCTAACCGCGTAACCGTCGATCACCACCGGTATGTCGAGCGAAAGCCGGTCATTCCGTTCATCTGCAGTTGACGTCGGATCGGTGTCCTCGCTCGTTCGCGTCGATCCGAGGTCTTCAGTGTGTGGACTGTCAGCGGCCTCGCCCCCAAAGGTCGCTGTGGTTAGTTTTCCCGGCGGGGACTTGGTGATCGTGTGCCGGAATATCGCTGGGGCGGTGGTGAAAATCGCCGTGGTGACGGTGAGCGTGACTGTAGCCCGGTAGACGGTGGCATGCGTTGTTTAGCAAGGTAATCTTCTATCTCCCGAGGTCGTTGGCCAAGTAGGGGTGGCGGTGAGTAGGTGGAAAAGCCCCGCAACCCGAGACGTCGGTATGGGCACTGGCGGTACAAATGATCTGCCTCACCGCAGTGGAAGCACAGAGGCCGACGGTCCGGTGTGCGCCAAGCATCCGACTTCCGAGGGGTCATGCGTCGATCGTCGGCGTAATATACCGGTTGCTCCTGCGGAACCACAGCGGGAGGAGCGGCGGAGGGAAACGCTGGAGGCGCGGGTCGTTCTGCGATGTATGGTACCGGTTGTGCAGATGAAAGCGTAACCGGATGAGCCGAGTGAACTAACAGCGGGGTTGGTGCAGGGAGTCTCAGGGCTTCCGCGTAGGTCGCACGGCGGTGTTCAGTAGGTGCAGGCGCGGTGTAAGGAAGAGGACAGGTCGACCGGAGCGCTTGGTGAACTTCATATTTGACGACACTCTCAATAGAGCTCACCACCGCTTGTGACGTGCCGATAGCCTTCTGTATTTCTTCGTGCACGACAGTGCGGATTAGTTCGCGAAGGTGGTCATCGTTGCTTCTGGTGGCCGTGAAAATATCGGTGGTGGATGTCACGTTCACTTGCCGCTCATAGAAATTCGATCGTTGCTGCAGCATCTTCCCCATACTTACAGCTTCAGATAAAAATTCGGCGACAGTCTTCGGAGGGCTCCGCACAAGACCAGCGAAGAGCTGCTCCTTCACTCCTCGCATCAGGTGACGCAACTTCTTGTGCTCGGTCATTCCCGAGTCTGCTCGTCTGAAGAGGCGCGTCATATCTTCGACGAACGTGGTAACACTTTCGTTGGGAAGCTGAACGCGGACCTGGATTGCTCGTTCGGCTCGTTCGCGGCGATCAGCACTGGGGTAGGCGTCTAGTAACTGACGGCGGAACTCAGGCCACGACGTCAGTTGCTGCTCACGGTTTTGGAACCATGTGAGCGCGCCGTCTTCCAGGCAAAAGTAGACACTTCGAAATTTATTTGTGTCGTCCCAGTCATTGTATTCGGCCACGCACTCGGAGTCGGCCATCCAGTCTTCGACGTCTTCGGAGCCCTTGCCATGGAACGACTTTGGAACCCGTGGATTTGGAAGCGTGTACCGGTTCGTCACTGCGGCGCCTTCCATACCGGTTGAGATGGTCTGAAGTGCTGCGGGGTCTTCAGGAGGCAGTCCCCGGATCCTGCGGCTGGCCCGGTGGACCGGCGTATCGATTGGCACGGGGGTAGTGGTTCCACTGCCAGAAGGGGTCTGCGACATGGGTGAGGAATACCCCGCACCTCCACCACTTTGTCACTTGCCTTGTGAGAGAACTGGCGACGCGACGTTTATTGAGGGTAGCGGCTCCTGAAAAACACGGCGCTGGGGGCTGGCTATCGAGCGGGCGGAGAAGCACGCGCACTTCTTTTTTCTTGTCCGTGCCTGCCTCTTAGCACTGTACCCACTACTGCTGGTGGCAATATATATATATATATATATATATATATATCTTTTTTCATCAGTTTTTGGATTTACAGATTTGGTCACGCGTAAACATCTCGTTAAAGTTCGATTTGATAAGAAAGACATTGCATCGACATGCCGCCGACAGCAATGATCGAGTCGAGTGCCTTTTCTGCCAACGGCGCCAAGAAAAGGACTTTGCTATTCCATCGGCTGTCGTGCGAAAACTTAGAAGCATAGCAGTCTAGCGAACATTGCAAGGTCGCACTGTTTTGTTTGCTTCTGCCCAAAGCGACGTGAAAGAAATTTTTAGTGCTTATGTACACGCTTCAAGCACTCGGCAACCACCCATACATGGAGCCACTTGCGATTACTGTACTACGTCATCCTCTGACCGTAATGCAAGCATACGTTCCTCGTAATTAATTTTTATCATAAGGTCATTCACAAACCATTGCTTAATTACCACGTGTGGAGCACACTTAAGCGGCAGGCGCTAGTATATACCCGTGCCCTGCTGTGAACAACCCGCGGTCTGTCACAGCAAATCGATCAGCCCGTCCCCCGTGACAGATAAGCATATCAGCGAAGCTGTTATTAAATCTCAACGAAAGTAGTATCGTCAAGCGAACTAATTAATTAACCAACGTGGTATCAGCTCTGTTGAAGGGGTCACAGCTTGCAAACGTATTTCTGGTTCCTGCGCAGTGTGCCTGTGATCAGTGCATAAGTCTTTCAAACATTAGCAAGTCGTACCAGAAAGTATTAAAAATTGATAAGGCGTAAATTGGCTAATTACGGACCAATGTAGCCCAAAGAAAGCCAACTAAGTAACGCATGTTGGCAACTCCATATGAAAGTTCGTCCAATAATTCCCGCCTTGTTGAATGGACGAGCTAATATTGTTTACTGAATGTGTAATGCGGGCCAGCGTTGGATCTCTATCAGAATGGTACAGCCTATATTCGCGCCACACTGTTAATCTTAGGCCATCATTCGGCCAGGAATTAGAATGGCCCAGCCCATATTGGAACCACGCTGTTAACCTTAGGCCATCACTCGGCCAGGAACTGCCAATACGTATCGAACGTTGGTCCGAGCTGACGTGCAGCACGCCTGGGTGGGCACCATCAGCCTATAGATAATCCCAGTGAGCCATTTTTCCGCGTTGGCCTGGACCTCCTTGGCCCATTTCCAACCTCATCTTCGGGCAACAAGTGGGTGGCCGTTGCGACGGACTATACCATTCATTATGCCACAACGCGGGCCCTCCCTAAAAGCTGCGCAACTGATGTGGCTGACTTTCTCCTCCAAGATGTGATGCTACATCATGGTGCCCCACGTCAGCTACTCACTGATAGAGGCCGCTGTTTCCTTACTAAGGCATCTTAATGGCAGCAGCCTTGGCTGCTTCCACACATGTGGAAAGCTAGCGTGAACACAGTATATAAATGTGCATCTATGTATGCAGCATGCACATTGTCACGGGAGCAGCCTTTTGGTGTGCATTAGCACAATAGAAGCACTACATTAATCCAACTCAATTTTACATTATTTCAAGCTGTGCCATGGAAGATGAGAGATGGCACGTACAATTACTGTATCTGTGATGCGTCATGGCATGTCCTTATAGTTGTCATGCACATGTCATCTTCGACATGATGCCCCTTATGAATGAAGCAACAGCTTAACCACTGCCTTTCAGTATACGTAGCATAGGGACACTAAAGAGCAAAACTAAGTCATCTTAGACTGACTTAGGTTGACTTTTACAGCAGAATATAAAGGCCAAATGTTTTTTTTTTCTTTTTTAATGTCGTACTGGTGCATCAATGTGGTAGTATGAAAGATTTCAGTGTGTTCCCTGATATTCAGGATGTGTTAAGACAGGGGAAGTACTTAAAAGTTCCTAAGGTTATTTTTTCGCTTCTTTAGAATGAATTCCTGACCAGATAAACAAGTAGACCCGAGTAGGTCTTGTCAAAATTCAAGACATCACAGTGAGCCTGGTGCTATAGAACCCCACCGCAGCGCAGCACTACCACTCGCCTTACAATTTTGTTTCTTCTCGGACTTGCCAAGCTGCCTCTTTTGTTAACAGGGGGCCGTTTTGCTATTGCAGTGCATAATTTACGAATACAGCCTAACTTGGTAGTCGCCTTTCGCACACCTATAATGTAAAGTGTAAAATTGCTGTTACAGTTGAGCCTTATCTGAGGTGAGTACATGGTTATGAAAACAGACACCAGAACCATGACAATTTTCCTGTGTGCATTGGCACGGGACATAATGACGATTTGGTTAGAGTGAATGCAATAGCCACTTGGGCTTGCATTTCTTAGGTCTAGTTACAATCACTACCACAAAGTGTATGTTAATTGCAAACACCTACTGCACTTCCTTCAAGCAACTGGTAGCAGGATTCTCACACATAACTTCTACACTGTAAACAGTTTAGAATGTATGCATAAGTAGGAACAGCTGATGGTTTGGTGTGGTAATTAACATGAGGAAACAGCACTGAAGACAAACATAAAAGAATAAACAGACAATGCAGTGACTATAAACTAAAGTTTATTTAAAATGTGTGTGCCATTTCATCAGGTTACCACACGAACGTGTCATTTCATCAGGTTACCACACGAACTTTCCAGTTGTCATTAGTTTTGCAGATTTTAAGCTGTTTGCAGTGCTAAAGATGAACACCACAGAAAGAAACAACAAGCTTCTTAATAAACTGTAGTTCACATAAAAGGGCATTTAGAAGCCAGTTGGTGCATATGAAACATGATTTAAGAACCTCCCCCCCCTCCCCCCCAAAAAATAAAGCAGACATGGCACGAAAGAAAGAGTAGACAAGGGACAAGCGTTTTGAGGGTTCAGAGTTGTGACTACATATGTGTCAGATGGTGCAACATTCAGGAAAAAGGCCTTCTGATATATAATTGCCATGGAAGTTTACATTGCCTTTCTGTATGGATAACACTGAAAATACTACTCGATCCTAGCAGCAGTGGCCACAATGCAATGAATGTGGGCAAAATGCAAAATAATTCTTGTGTATAATGCACTTTGGCTGCATGTTGGACTCCCAGGAGGTCAAAATCAATCCATTTTCTTCCACCATACCATTTATCACAGCTGCGTACATGCCTGTTGCTTAGGGACATCAAACCCCATGAATGAAATCTTTTTATGCACAGCATTTGGTCACTTGTATGAGCTGTTATTATTGTGCACAGTGTAATGGATGTCTGTGGCATTTTTTAAATGATGAATTCAAAAGTCTGTGATGACATGTGAGTATGTGTATGTTTCGTGTTATATGATTTGTTTCCATACAAGCTTCTAACATGTTTTAATCCAGGCACATTAGCCTCAACCTCACTTCACCAATGCTGCTATATAGTCGCCTGTTAAGACAGGGGGCGGCCTATACTGCAAGCTCAGCCTCCGCTAAGTACAAAATAACTTATTAGTCACGGCTAGGTTACGTGTGCCGCCGCCCGATTTAAAGGGTGCAGCCTTATCCACCCATCCATCCACACTTTTGTGAGCATGTCTCGGAAGTCCCCGATCGCGGGATCGAATCGTGGCCACGGCGGCCCATTTCGATGGGGGCAAAATGCGAAAACACCCATGCACGTTAAAGAACCCCAGGTTGTCCAAATTTCCGGAGCCCCCACTACGGCGTGCCTCATAATCAGATCGTGGTTTTGGCACGTAAAACCACATAATTTAATTGTTTTCTTCGGAAGTCCCCCAGAAATGCTAGCACTTCAGCGGCATTTCTCCCAATAACCACAAATTAATCGGGGTGAAAACGCATGGAATTACAAACGTGAACCGCGCATTAATAAGCAACTTAAAAAAGAAAAAAAGGAGGATTCGAACACGCGTCTTGCCGAGAATAGTGATAAGGTATCCGCACCCCACGCACACGACCACCTACACGAAGCAGGTGCTGATGCATTTTACGTAGTGATATATATATATATATATATATATATATATATATATATATATTTCTTTTTTATCAGTTTTTGGGTTTACAGAATTAGTCACGCTTAAACACCTCTTTAAGGTTCGATTGGATAAGAAAAACATTGCATCGACATGCCGCCGACAGCAATGATCGAGTCGAGTGCCTTTTCTGCCGACGGCGCCAAGAAAAGGACTTTGCTATTCCATCGGCTGTCGTGCGAAAACTTGGAAACATAGCATTCTAGCGAACGTTGCAAGGTCGCACTGTTTTGTTTGCTTCTGCCCAAAGCGACGTGAAACAAATTTTGAGTGCTTATGCACACGCTTCAAGCACTCGGCAACCACCCATACATGGAGCCACTTGCGATTACTTTACTACGTAATCCTCTGACCATAATGCAAGCATACGTTCCTCGTAATTAATTTTTATCGTAAGTTCATTCACAAACCATTGCTTAATTATCACGTGTGGAGCACACTTAAGCGGCAGGCGCCAGTATATACCCGTGCCCTGCTGTGAACAACCCGCGGTCTGTCACAGCAAATCGATCAGCCCGTCCCCCGTGACAGATAAGCCTATCAGCGAAGCTGTTATTAAATCTCAACGAAAGTAGTATCGTCAAGCGAACTAATTAATTAACCAACGTGGTATCAGCTCAGCTGAAGGAGTCACAGCTTACAAACGTATTTCTGGTTCCTGCGCAGTGTGCCTGTGATCAGTGCACAAGTCTTTCAAACATTAGCAAGTCGTACCAGAAAGTATTAAAAATTGATAAGGCGTTAATTGGCTTATTATGGACCAATGTAGCCCAAAGAAAGCCAACTAAGTAACGCATGTTGGTCCAATAATTCCCGCCTTGTTGAATGGACGAGCTAATATTGTTTACTGAATGTGTAATGCGGGCCAGCGTTGGATCTCTATCAGAATGGTACAGCCTATATTCGCGCCACACTGTTAATCTTAGGCCATCATTCGGCCAGGAATTAGAATGGCCCAGCCCATATTGGAACCACGCTGTTAACCTCAGGCCATCACTCGGCCAGGAACTGCCAATACGTATCGAACGTTAGTCCGAGCTGACGTGCCGCCTGGGTGGGCACCATCAGCCTATAGATATCCCCAGTGAGCCGTTTTTCCGCGTAGGCCTGGACCTACTTGGTCCATTTCCAACCTCATCCTCGGGCAACAAGTGGGTGACCGCTGCGACGGACTATACCATGCATTATGCCACAACGCGGGCCCTCCCTACAAGCTGCGCAACTGATGTGGCTGACTTTCTCCTCCAAGATGTGATCCTACATCATGGTGCCCCACGTCAGCTACTCACTGATAGAGGCCGCTGTTTCCTTACTAAGGCTGTCGACGACCTTATTCGCTCTTGCTCAACGTCCCACAAGTTCACGACGGCTTACCACCCAAACGTACTTACCGAGCGTCTCATCCGCACACTCACTGACTCCATGTACGTGCCTGATGACCACTGGGATTGGGACCCCACCTTACCTTTCATGACGTTTGCATACAATTCGTCGCGTCACGATATTGCTGGTTATTCCTCGTTCTATTTATAGTATGGCCGTGACCCACTCCTGCCTCTTGACTCGCTGCTCCCTTCTGATGCCAACACTACCACGTTCTGTGCTCACGACGCCATTGCTCGCGCGGCCACAGCACGTCGTATTGCCAGTGATTCTGGCATCTCAGACTATCCAGAATCACCGTTACATCAGTCGTTGTCGGGCGCTCATTTCAGCCCTGGGTCCCTTGTCCTGCTTTGGTTACCCGCCCGTCGCGTCGGCCTTTGCGAAAAACTGCTGTCGCGATACGTCGGGCCATACCGAGCTCTTCGCCAAGTCACCAGGCTCACATGTGAAATATCACCTGTGACTTCGAAGTCTTCTACCCCACAAGGAACTGGGCCGGTATTTTGTAGCGATGCCTTTCCGGTAATGATGCCTTTTCGCGCTTATCGCGCTTTATCAGTGGTCGGAGCGACGGTCCGCTCGCGTTATCAACGGGACCAGCCGGCCGTGAGCGGTGGATGATAAGACTAGAGTAGAATACGTCGTAATGCCTCGCTACAAAATCGCGGCCCTGATATTGTGCACGTTTCTCGACTAAATC
Source organism: Dermacentor silvarum (assembly GCF_013339745.2). NCBI lineage: Eukaryota > Metazoa > Arthropoda > Arachnida > Ixodida > Ixodidae > Dermacentor > Dermacentor silvarum. The sequence goes on from NC_051163.1 coordinate 133,314,753, forward strand.
CCTATAACTTGCACACTGGGCCGGTATTTTGTAGCGATGCCTTTCCGGTCATAATGCCTTTTCGCGCTTATCGCGCTTTGTCATTGGTCGGAGCGACGGTCCGCTCGCGTTATCAACGGGATCAGCCGGCCGTGAGCGGTGGATGATAAGACTAGAGTAGATTAAGTCATAATGCCTCGCTACAGAATCGCGGCCCTGATTAGCCACCCTAAGAAGCATCGAGACGATGCTTCTGCCGCCGGGGGTTAATGTCACGTACGCGTTTGTACTGCTGTGGACGAAATGACGTTGGTTGGTGAAGAAGAGGCTGAAGTGTCTCAGAGCTCGGTTGATGGTGGTACCATGGCCACAGAGCTACAACCTTATAATTGTATATATTGTAAATACATATATTTTATCCCCGTAACAATATTTATACAAAGGCACATACCCACAGGCCAGGAATTCGCCAGTAGGTTTCGGGCTACCTTCAACTAGCCCTTCGAGATTATCACCGCATGTTGATGATGATTATGATTTCTATACTCTGGTACGTTCCCCCAACACGTGATCGGCCATGAAACATGCCCGCATGCTAAGTATGACGATGATTTCCATACTATCGAACATACACACACCGGGGGGGGGGGGGGTCGGCGAAGAACGTCTCTACGTGTTATGGTGATGATTTCCGTACTATGTCACATAAGTGGGACATGGGACGAAAAAATGGTGGTCTATAGCGTACCTAACCCAACTAGCTCTTTGAGGTGATTGCCGTGTGCTGATGAATATCATTATTTCCATGCTATGGCGCCTATCCATTATAGGCGATTAGCCAAGAAGCAGGTCCGCACGTTGATTATGATGATGATTTCCATACTATGGCACATACAATGAGTGATTGACTATGAAGTGGACGGTAAATATAGTACCAACACCTGCCAGCACTTTGAGATAATTGCACATATTCGCAACCCTGGATCGGCTAAGCTTCCGTGCGTGTTGATTACGGTGATGATTTTCATACAATGGTACAACGCGGGATTGTCTAAGCGGGCGGCACATGGGGCATGCCCGCAGCGGCAAGTAAGCGGGAGCTTTTTGAGATGATTGCCGAGTGTGGCTTCTGACAATTATCATTTCTTGTATGGCACACACTGGCGAAAATATCTTTAAAATAAATAACAACAAAGACAGGCCCAGTTTGGATGGGCTTGCAATAGAAATGCGTTACAGTGTCGAAACATAGGTCGCAGCAGAAGAAGGGGTTCCCAACCCAAGCATAGTGTCAGCCTTTATACGATTCGCCACATTGCGTAGAGCTGTGCCATACACCAAAAAGAACGCCGGACCTGTGTGAGGCACAGCTCATCAAACTTTTCTCAGAATCAAACTTTTCCCTTATGCACGTTGTGCATGCTGTAACTGAAAAGGAGAAATACGTCATCTTTATAAATGCGCAAATATTCTTGCAAAGCCATATCTTCATTAATTTCGCTGCGCCGTAATGAATATTAGCCAAAAGGTAAAGGTAAAAATTTTATTTTATAATTTTTGGCAGTATCCCAGCGCCGGTAAGACAACGTGACATGTCCTACAAATGGTATTTCAGCCACTGTCGTTTAGTAGAAGTTCTAATAACTTGCTATGTCCAGCTCTTTTGGAATACAGTGTAGCTCTCCGTCTTTACTTGAACAAATTACTTAAGCACTATTGGACGCCGTCAAAATTCAGACTGTGCCGAATAGTTGGTGCGGGAACGTTTTTTTGCGCCTTTTCTAGCGTATAAAGCATCGTATCAAAGAGCGGCTTTTCATTAAGAGGGCGGTTTACTAATGTTAATTTATGCAGCTTCAGTTGAGTGCCTCCTAGGCAACAGTCAAAACCTCTTGTCGTTGTTTCGATGTATTGTCTGCTGGCATCATATTTCAGGTGCGATACGCAATCAAAATTTCTTGTGACGTTTCACAATACGACATCACTTTGGAAGGATTTGGTGATCGTTTGTGTTAATTCGTGGACACCGTCTCTGAGATTCCCGGGAGTGGTATGGGTACGCCTGCAGCTGTGATTTTGCTTGCGGAAAACAATATTTTGGTTCTTTAGCGCCTTCCCATTGAAGTAGGATACATGCTACAAGATACCTGCCTGTATACTGGTACCTAATATACTCTGAAAGCTTCAACTAACCGCGGGACGAGGAGGCATACTTCCTGCGAGAGACGACAAAACAAGTGCAAAAAACAGCGCCTCATAGCTCTGTTTACTAAAGTGAATTTTCGGCTGTGTGTATCACAAGCGCGATGAAGCGGAACCTTCAATGAAATCCTTTTTTTTTTGCAGGTTACAGTGGATGGTAGACTCATAGTATCAAGAAGCTGGAAATCAGCCCTCGACTGGAAGAATTTATCAGCAGTGTGGGTGAAGAACTATCGGTTCGGTGCCTTAATGGCAAGTAGCCTGGTTACGGAAGCACACTGCGTCACCACAGAATACCAAAAAAGGTGGCAACCAAGTGTGAGTAAGCCTAGCCTGCATAAGCTATACCTCTAATAACGGCAGCGGTTGTCTCTATCAGGCGCTTCATTTCCGTAGATATCGGATCAAATCGCATCAAATGCTGAATACAGCCGTTTCAGCTGCAGTGCAGCTGAACGAAATATTCTAGCACAGAAGTTGCTCTAACAGTAAAACAGCACTAAGTGCCGAGTAAGGCAAAATGACCGGTAACGTATACCTTATTTTTCATACATAAGGGGCCACAGAACACTCTGGACGTTTCCACAATGATGCTTATTTCCCGCAGGGCATGTTTCTGAGTATAAAATGACGAAATTATGCAATTTGCAATATTGTTGCGCGAGTAAAGGATTTAGCGCTGGAGACTATTTACAATGTATATGTAAAGAAGACAACTGCAGCGCTGGCCAGTTCAGCCGACAGCTCGAGGGCAAGGAGCAGTTCGTCTTCTTCGTCAGGGTGCCCGCGCGCATCGTCCACAAGAAACACGCAATATCAATGTATCATTATCCATGGCGGCAGAAGCACCGTCCCAGTGCGTCTAAATATCGGTGGTAACAGGAGAGTAATACTGTTTTCGTATTAGTCGTGAAGTTATGGTGGCGCTGAGCTGAAGTAGAACAGGCGGCTTCTAACCTGGAGGTCGTAATCCTCCTCCAGACCACTTAATTTTCAGGCATGGAGTGGCACCTGACACCGGCAAAAAAATATCGCCGAGAGCTAGTGGGGCTATACTAGTCCAGGTGCAACCAAATTAGGAAGGCCCACTAAGCTTCAACAAAGTCACTCCCTCACCAGAACCGTGACTGGTCTCCCTGGTGCAGGATTCAGCCACTACTCATGACTCCTACAATCAACCCATGGTCCTCAGTCCCCAGCGGCTGCGGAGCACCTGACCAAGGCGGCGGTCAGACCTGCGACGTGGCAGAGGGTGCTAAATATCTCTGAGTCCGGACAGGCCGCCACTGGAAACTGAACCTGGCAACGTTCAACACGCGCACCCTATCGAGTGAGGCTAGCTTAGCAGGGCTATTTGAAGAATTCTCAGGTATTGCCTGGGATATTATTGGTCTTAGTGAGGTTAGAAGAACTGGTGAGGATTATACAGTGCTGACTAACGACCACGTCCTCTACTAGAGAGGTCTTCCAGATAAGAGAGAATTCGGAGTAGGATTTCTAGTACGTAAGGACATAGCGGGAAACATTGATGAATTCTACAGCATTAATGAGAGGGTAGCAGTCATCGTAGTAAAGCTGAATAGAAGGTATAGAATGAAGGTACTACAAGCCTACGCCCCAACCTACAGTCACGATGATCAAGAAATAGCACAGTTTTATGAAGATGTTGAATTAGCATTGAAAAAGGTGCAAACTCAACATACTGTAGTCATAGGCGACTTCAATGCAAAAGTGGGGGAAAAGCAAACAATTGGCAACTACGGCATCGCTTCTAGGAACCCTAGAGGTGAGATGTTGGTAGAATTCGCGGAAATTGAATAGGCTCCGAATAATGAATACTTTCTTCAGGAAACGCAGCAATGGGAAATGAACATGGAAAAGCCCAAATGTAGAAACAAGGAATGAAATAGATTTAATGCTCTCCCCGATCCTAGCATAGTGCAGGATGCAGAAGTGTTAGGCAGGGTAAAGTGCAGTGATCATAGGTTAGTGAGGACTAGGGTTTCTCTCAATTTGAAGAGAGAAAGAATGAAATTAGTCATGAAGAAAGCAGCCCAATTCGGGCTGGTGCTCGCAAAATAATATGCAGCTTTAGAAGAGGAAGATGAAGACAGCATTGAGGTAATCAATGAAACTTCTGTGCTTGGACACTCACACAGGAATGTATGCATCGCCATAGAAAAATTCATTCTTGAATCAAACCGATTTCATTGTTAAGCATATTATTCCATTTATCATTACTTTATTGCCTCTGTACTAGTACGTATACTTTTTATATATTTATTGTCACCTGAATCGTCTGAGAATTTATTTGCTTTATTACATTTACGAAAATTTGACATTTGCTAAATTTATTCATGCACTTAGCACATATATAAAAGCTGCCCGACTCTTGGCCGATCCCCGTCAATGGGTATGCGCCAAAGATGATAAGGTCATCATGATCATCATCGAAACTGTAACTAGGCTGATCTCAGAAGCAGCAATCGAAGTGGGAGGTAAGGCACCAAGGCAACCAATAGGTAAGCTCTCCCAAGTAACAAAAGATCTAATAAAGAAACGGCAAAACACGAAAGTGTGAAACTCGAGAGATCAGATGGAATTCGCTGAACTGTCAATACTGATCAACAGGAAGAAAGTAAGGGATATTCGAAATAATAACATTGAAAAAATTGAGGAAGCAGTAAAATATACACGCAGCATGAAATCAGTGAGACGAAAACTTGGCATAGGACAAGGCAAGATGTAGGCACTGAAAGATAAGTAGGGTAATATCATCAGCAATTTCGATGACATAGTAAAAGCGGCAGAACAATTCAATACATACCTGTACAGAGCCCAGAATAGCCAAGCTACTTTCATTCGAAGTAGTGGTGAAAAGGGTACAGAGGCTCCTTCTACAACTAACGATGAAGTTACAAGGACCTTTCAAGACATGATCAAGGGAAAAGCTGCTGGAGAAGATGGAATAACAGTCAATTAAATCAAAATGGAGGAGATATCATGCTTGAAAAGCTTGCGGCCCTTTATACGCAATGCCTCACGACTTCAAGTGAACCAAAGAGCTGGAAGAACGCCAACATAATACGAATCCATAAGAAGGGAGACGTTATAGAATTGATAAATTATAGACCTATTAGATTGCTTTCAGTATTGTGTAAAATATTCACAAAGATAATTCCCAATAGAATAAGGGCAACACTTGACTTCAGCCAACCAAGAGAACACGCTGGCTTCAGGAAGAGATATTCTACGATGGATCATATCCACGTCATCAATCAGGTAATCGAGAAATCTGTCGAATAAAATGAACCTCTTATATGGCTTTCATAGATTATGACAAGACATTTGATTCATTATAGATACCAGCAGTCATAGAGGCATTGTGTAATCAAGAGTACAGGAGGCATATGTGAATATCTTGGCAAATATCTACAAGGATTCCACAGCTACCTTGGTTCTCCACAGGAAAACTAGAAAGTTACCTATCAAAAAATGGGTCAGGTAAGGAAACAGAATCTCTCCAATGCTATTCACGGCATGCTTAAGAAGTATTCAAGCTTTTAGAATGGGAAGACTTAGGAGTGACTTTCAACGGCGAATATCTCAGAAACCTTCGGTTTGCAGTTGACATTGTCCTATTCTGCAACAATGGGGTCGAGTGATTGAGGACCTTAAGCGAGAAAGTGTAAGAGCGGGGTTGAATATTAATGTGCAGTAGACAAAGATAATGTTCAATAGCCTGGCACGGGAACAAGAATTCAGGAACGCCAGTCAGCCTCTACAGTCCGTAAAGGAGTACGTTTATCTAGGTCAGTCACTCGCAGGGGATCCGGATCATTAAAAAGAATTTACAGAAGAATAAAATTGGGTTGGAGTGCATACGGCAGTCATTACCATATCCTGACTGGGAGCTTACCATTGTCGTTGAAAATAAAAGTGTACAATCATTGCATTCTACGGGCAGAAACTTGGAGTTTGACAAAGACTCTCGAGAACAAGTTAAGGACGGCACAAAGAGCGATGAAACAAAAAAATGTTAGGCCTAACGTTAAGAGGCGGGATGACAGCGGTGCGGATCAGAGAGCAAACGGGAATAGCCGATATTCTAGTTGACATTAGGAGGAAAAAATGGAGCTGGGCAGGCCAAGTAATGTGTACGATGGATAACCGGTGGACCGTTAGAGTTACAGAATGGATACCAAGAGAAAGGAAGCGCAGTCGAGGACGACAGAAAACTAGGTGGGGTGATGAAGTTAGGGAATTTGCAGGTGTAAGTTGGAATCAGCCAGTGCAAGACAGGGGTAATTAGAGATCGCATGGAGAGGCCTTCTTCCTGCAGTGGACATAAATATAGGCTGATGATGGTGATGAATATGGTTTTAGGCGTGCCACATGCACAACGCCAGTGAAACTTGGGGCAGATGAGGCACTGGTACTGACTGGGGCGATTTCATAAGTAACTGAAGTAATGGCACGCAGCATTCGTTATGGACCTTTGTACCGAGACAGGAGTTTTTCTGACAGGCCAACGCGAAGAGTCGGGGACCACGGAAGTGCCAGAGATCCAGGTGAAATGTGGACGTCTCTGTGTTGTCGATCTCCCAAACGCCATTGGTTCTCTTAGGAGGTGAGGAGGCGAGCGCGGGCGATTTCGCGTGCTTGGGCGGCCATGGTGATGGTGCCAATTGCATATTCGCTGATCTCTGCTGCAGCGACGATGTGGGTTCTCGGCACAACAAAAAACAACAGGGAATAACCGGCAGTGTCGTGACGCGAAGAATTGTATGCAAACGTGAGATAGGGTAGGCAAGGTCCCAATCAGTATGGTCGTAGGAGACGTATTTTGCAAGCATGTTTGTTAGACCGAATTGCATATTTTTGAATTGATATAGACCATCAGGTGTGACCAACGCGGTCTTCTCTTGGTTCTTTTCATCCACATAAATTTGCCAATAACCAGACCGAAGGTCTAGTGATGAAACGTAGTTGGCACCGTGGAGATAATCGAGGGCGTCGTCAATGCGAGGCAAGGAGTAGACGTCCTTTTTGGTAATTCAGTTTCGATGACAATAATCTACGCAGAAACGCCATGTGCCATCTCACTTTTTGCCAAGCACAACGGGCGACGCCCAAGGGCTCGACGAGTGTTCAACAATGCCATTGGCAAGCACTTTGTTCACTTCATCTTGAATAGACTTACGCTCTGAAGCAGAAATTCGATAGGGCAGGCGATGACTAGGACTAGCATCAGCAGTATTTACGTGATGCTTAACAATTGAAGTCTGGCCCAATTTTCGATTGTTGAGGTCGAAGATGTCGTGGTAGGAAACCAAAAGGCGACACAGAGCTGCTGCTTGTTCAGGCAATAGGTCCGGAGCAATCATGGGACTAAATGTTGCGTCAGGGGAAATAGCGTCCTGTGGACACGGTTAAAACTCGGAGCAGAAGTCTACTGAAAGCGTCGTGACGTGGTCATCTCCTACAGCACGCAGTGTTGCAACCGATATGTTTTTGAGTAGAACTTGCTTTGTCAGGCAAAAATTGACGACGGGAAGGCATGTCCGGTTATTGGCGCCGGTTACGATGGAGTGGGGCGCAGTGAAATTGCGCATCAAAAGTACACCAGGAATAGGTGTGACCACGTAATCACCATTGGGCACAGGGAAAGATGATAGCAAATCGACGAAAGTCAAGGCTTTAGGCGGCAGGCAGGCGAAGGCGGTCGTGCTAATGTCTTCGGTAGTTGGGCACGAATATGCGCGAGTAGAGGAAGTTCGAGACAAAGGCTACAAGCAGAACAGGCGATGAAAGCTGAATGTGTCGTAAGAAATTCGAGTGCGAGGATTAGGTCATGGGGACAATTGTTCAGCACTGTAAAAAGAACTGGAACGTGGCGGTCAGCGATACTTATAAGGGAAGTACACATTCCAGTGACGGCAACAGTGCTGCCATCGGCGACGCGTACGGCTGGAGTAGTAGCAGGTGTCAGAGCCTTCTTCAGTAGACGACTGAGGTTATAACTCATTATGGACACGTGGGCTCCAGTATCTATTAACGCCGTCAAAGGGACACCATCGACGTGAACATAAAGAAAGTTCTGATACATTGGGAGCGTCAATGGAGGATTTCGACGCGACGAAGGTAATGCAGCACTATCCCCAGAAGCAGGAGGGTCCAGCTTTCCGTCCGGGAGGGTCCATAATTTGTCGCCGACGAATAGCGGCGTGTCTGGGGCAACGGGGACTGACGGCGCCGAGGCGACGGCTAGCGAGCGCGACGACTGTCATTGACGGATACGCCAGAAGTAGCAGGCATATGGCGAGGCCAGTACCGGCGAGAATCGGCTTATGGGCGAGGAGACGGGGGAAAGTAGCGCGAATACGGGGACGTCCAGGTCGTGCGGCAGTGGCGAGCGACATGGCCAATTCGGAGGCAACAGAAGCAGATTGGCTTGTCGTCCGCGATCCCTTTCAGAATATGGCCTACTTTGTCAACCTCGACCATGTTCTCGTCGATTTTCCGGCAAAGAGCGCGCAAGTCTTGTGGAAGACTGTACTCGGGTAGCAAGCTATTTTCTTGCAGCCAGCTGCCGACCAGTCGGATTTCCAAAGCGGTCGCAGAGCTTCTCCCTGAAATCATCCCAGCTAGAGATCCCGTCCTCGTGTGTCCGGAACCAGCCACGAGGTGTTCTGTCCAAATAGATGGCATTCGCTAGCATTACAATAGGGTTCCAACGGTTGTTTCGGCTAACACGCTCGTATAAGCTGAGCCAGTCCTCAACGTCGACATTAGCTTGGCCGGAGAATATGGCAGGATCGCGGGGATTTGTAGTAACCGTGACGCACGTTGTTGTCGGAGTCGCAGGAGGAGAACCAGACGAGGTGTCGTCATCGGGAGCCATGGCGGAAAGCAGGACGGTGTGGCCGCTGTGGAGCTCCGTGGCGAGGACGGGGAACGGCACTCTCCACTAAAATGTTACGCGAATGAAGTATTAAGCACTGGAGACTATTTACAATGTATATTTACAAAACAAACTGTCAGCCCTTCCCCTGGGGTGGAGATGGAAGACCAGCGAAGCTATACTATGGTCGGAATTGTGTATTTCCAATTATCACTATTATGATGTGATGGTGTAATTGCTTATTTGAACTACAAAGAATGAGAAATATATACGATCCGGTGGTTTTCATTTATTTAGTGACCACAGAACCGTGACTTTATGGTCGCTGCGTTACACCGCCATAGAGTGCACGGAAAAGCTTGGCGCATTCATCATAAACACGTCACCAACGCCGCGCGCGTTCGGTGCAAACGCGGGAAAACGCCGCTGCCGTCGACAACAGTTCTGCGCAATGTTTGTGTTACCGCACACAACCACTGTCAAAACGCTGGCGTGAGCAAGCGCGCCAGCAGCAGCGAGCGAAGGTTCATGCGGTCTATTGCTTCAACGGAAACTGAGCGGCGAAAGCACAGCGCATACAAAGGTAGGAGCCGTGCTGCAGATCGCTTTCAAGATACGGTGCGCAAAGTACAAGTTGCTCGCAGAGCTGACGCCGCAATCCCTTCCTCCCGCGCTCCCTTACGCTGTACTCCTTTCGCGTGGGAGGTTGATGGTGAATTCCTATGGCAGATTCGGAGCACTTCCGGTTGCAGTCTTTCTGCTGCATGCGCAGCAAGTCTGTTCCATTGGCAGATTGAGAGTGCTCCCTGTATGTTTCTTTGGCAGATCTGGAGCATCTCCGCCGCCAGATCCACTCCACGGAGCATCTCTCTCTATTTAGCGAAAATCGGTGGATTCGACCGGAAGTCTCAAGCACCCCGCGTTTGCGCAGAGCGTGGCGTACAACATGACCGACGCTACCGGCTGCCCAAGCGCGCTCGTTCTCTCTGCGCTTGCTTGTGAAGTGCCGGCAGGCGAGTCGCAGCGCAGCTCGGGAGAAATCATGAGTGGGGCATCGCAGCGTCAGCTCACGCTTTTACGCTCGCGGAGAGCGATGATTCTAGCTCTAGTACTGAATCGACCAGTGAGGACTCAAGCAATAAAGAAGCTAGCGTATGCAAAAAGGTTTTCGACGTGATGTTTCGGCCGCCGGAGAAGAAAGCGAAAGTTGCGCGCGAAAGTTGCGCACTTGTTCTGTGGGGAAAAAAATACTAGCCTTACAGACTTCATTCGCTTGTACAGTCTGATCGCTTCTTTTGTTTTTCATTTCCACCCTCGTTAATTCCTTTTTATTTTTGTATAACTATAGGCCTGTGCAAATACTGTATATGAATGTGTGCCGTATTACGTGTAAAACATGTGTGAAACCTCCAAGTTTATATTGAAGTTGAACAAACAAATGTGTAATAATATCAGTTTTTCTTTTAGGCATAAAATCTGTTTATTTAATTTCTCTTTCACTCATCATTATAATCCACAGCTGTGCCAAGGACACGGCTTCGCAGTGCCATTTTCTCCTCGTGCTGTCTCATCCTCTCTTTCCGGCTTTCTTCTTTCTGCTTTTTTCTTTCCTCGTGTCGTGATGCTCTCTGTGCAGCTGCTTCATTTCTTCAAGAAAAAAATTCATACCTTGCAGTGTTGATGTGGAAACACACGGGGCCTGGTTTTTTTTATCTTTCTGCGGTGTTTGTCTGCCCTGTCGATGAACTACTCTGAGTACTCTGTGAGCTTTGCAATTTGTCATCAATATGTGATCCATCGGGCGTCTCCTCCGCCTCCCCTGACGAACTTCTTTTTTTGCTGGACACGCTCCCGGTATCTTTTCTCGAAACGACGCCGTAGCCATCTCGCAACTCCTCTAGTTCGACGCTGTCGTCGAGAGCAGCTATCTTGGCCAGCTCCTCGTCGTATGGCACATCGCTGGTAGAATTTCCCAACTTCTTATTGTCAACAGCTGCAGACGTTTTGAGCCTAATTACAGTCTTAAAGCGACTGCAGCATTGAACTGCGGTCCTCGTTATGTCCATTGTTTTATTGAGATTTTCCGCGATTCGGGCAAACATTACCTTTTTATTTCTAAATTTTTTCATGGGTCCCACCTGGGGGAAATATTGCTCGTAATAATCAAGCATCAATTTCGTTTCAGCCGCCGTCCATTCTCAGGCTGCACCTGAAAAGTTCTAGCCACAATGAGGTATGTCATATGAAAATTAGCGGCAAATGAGCTTATTGCGGCGGCTGGTCCTCTGGCTAGGTCCCCTGGCTTCATGTTGCTGTAGATCGTCCAGGAGCTTCCAGGATCTGAGACTGAAAATTGAGATTGTAAATGGACGAGAATGACGTCTTGGCCGTACTGCGCTGAGCCACCGGGTGACAAGAGACGACGCCGTGACGGCTTCAATCGCAAACGGCCTTCGGGCCGAGAAATTGCGCATTCACTGTGTACTCACGCCACTCTTCTTTTTACTGTTAAAAAGAACAGTCACAATATTTAAACAGTTTATTAGTAACCTGAAAAACTGCATCTGTGTTTATTTCAACGAACGTGAACGACAAATAATGCAACATTTTTTTTGACAAACTCTCTATTTCTCAATGGGATATCAGTGAGAAATACAGACTTTAAGAATAAATTCTGTAAATAATTATGTACAGAATAAATCAAGAACAAAACAGCTTCGGCAAGAGCATTGTTACCAGCGAATTACAGGGTGCACATCAAAGGAAGGAAAATAAAACCTAAATTAGGGGGTTAAATTATGTTTCTAGCTGTTATTCAACAAACGACGTAAAACGCACTTAAAAGAAGACAAGACGCAACCGTGCTACCGTTCCACGAACTTCACAATCAGCGGCAGAAAGCAATGCGAAACATTGCGTGAACACGCGCACAGCAGGGCACATGCCAGAAAGTTTTTTTTTTTTTTTACGATAGCTAAATCCACTCACCTTCCGCGTCGGCATGTGCCGGGTTCACCATCGACGACAGGAGGACACTTACACTCGGTGTGATTAAAGTCCCTATATAAGAAAAGTACCGCCATCCTTTGATAAACGCCGCTTCTCTCTCGCCAGTATCTCCGATTGGACGATGATAGCGCGCGCTTTTCACTTCTTTATATTTTCTTTTTTTCCGCCTCAGAGCCATGTTGAAAGTCCTCTGCGCAGCCGCAGTCGCCGGTGGCGGCGGCGGTGCGCGCCCGGCCTGAAAGCTTCAACGTGGACTTTCTAGGTGCGCCACCGTCGATTTGGCTTTCGCAAACAAAAAGTAAAGAAAAAAGCAAGCGCTTTAGGAGAGGAGGCGGCGGAGGAAAGAGTAGATGGCGGTACTTTTATATAGGGACTTTAGGTGTGACTTCCATCCGAAGAAAGGAGGCAAAACTTTTAAACGTAACTTTTTTTCATATACAGTTCAAGCCGACCAGGTTGGGAAAACGGCTGGAAACGCGAGGAATGCTGGGCGCTTCCGCAAGCTAATGTGCGCTAGCGCCTCCGGCCATTTGCTCCGGAGGAAGCGCGTGTGCTCCATTGGCAGATTTGCTTCGGTTGCCCTCCGCCGGAGTGGAGTGCTCCGGCGCAGAGTTCGTCGGCCACTCCGAATCTGCCATTGCAATTCACCATCAGTCGCCAGTTTCCCTTGCGCCCAGTTGCAAGGCACGCATTTGGTGCCGCACCTAACGTCACCTCATCTCCCTCCCGTCCCCCCACGGCCTTTCCCGCGACGGAAGAAGTCGCGCTTGCTCTCCGCCGTGCGTTCGCTCCCCGTGAAAGCGCGCGTCCCTCGCGTGCTTTCACTCGCACATACAGCATACGGCCAATGAGTTTTTTTTTCTACATCCGGATGCGACCATCAAAGACTGAGCCCTTTACAGCTTCGCTGTAGAAACTGCAGCGCTGGCCAGTTGACAGCTCGAGAGCAAGGAGCAGTTCGTCTTTTTCGTCGGGGCCCCCGTGCGCATCGTCCACAAGAAACACGCCATATGCATGCATCAATATGACTACGACTGAGACACTCGATTTGAATGTTCTCCGCGCCGATCGGTCCAAGCAACAACTCGTCGTGAGTTTCGTCCTCCTCGGCTCACCGTAAATAGAAGAGTGGTTCTTGGCATCCAAATGAGCGGTGTTATTGGCTGTCCCCATTATGTTAACATGGGGTGCTATGCAGGATGCGCCGATTTTCTCCTTCGCACGAGTTTTACCCGAGTTTGCTCGATTGCCGTCAGCGAACGGAGAAAGCAAGGAACGTGCAAAAACTGCAGGCAAAAAGAAATGTCGAGATAAAGCCGCGTATGACAACATGAGCGCACCCTGCGCGGAAAAGTGCCTCCACGCTTCAAGCACATAAGACTGCGCAGCGAACCGCGCCAGCGCCGCGTATTGTTATCAACGTATCATCGCAATTTAGCAATACCGTCACTGTCCCGCTGTCTATCTGCACACTTGCCGTGAGCCACTTGCCACGCCTTTAGCGGGTGCGTCAAGGGCGTGCCTCATCTTTCGGACATTATCTTTCTATCCTCCGTCGAATGCGAACAAAGCACATGCGGTGCATTCTTGCACCTACACTTTCTCTCAATCTAATACATTAAAATACAACAAATAAAATAACGAACATTTTATTTCTCTTAAAGTATCGGTTTTTCGTTTTGAATGCTATGAATTTGTGATGACTAACGGAGATCCAGCGAATCATTCAAATTTGCAGTGGCGACAGTGAAGCGAAAGCTTACAAGCGGATACGTTCTAGAGGGTCGCACGCACGAGGGAGTTCATACGGTGAGCAGTCACCAGGGGCGCAGCAGTGCTATGTTTGATTAGAGCCTCTATTCTCGACACGCATGGCGGCTGCACGGCCGCCATTATCCGCCATCTTGGCTGTCTCATTGGCTGTCCAAAGGTCACTTGTTTTTGAAATTTGTGCCGGGAAACGGGAAGTTTTGCAAAATGCAATTTTGTGTTTTCATCAGAATGACGAAACGTGACGTGGAGCTGCAAATGTTATCGACTAATATTTTTTGTGGTCCTTGGCACCTATATTGCCACTTTAGCACTTTAAAAAGAAAGTGCACGGTATCGTGCGGAAGCCCGTGCAATGCATCCGCAATTTCGCGAATATGTGGTGGCGTTCCAATATAGCCAGCATGTCAGCTTGTTGATTGGCTGAAGGAATATACCGTGAGGAGCGTCACAGGAAGGGCTGTTTCGTAAAAGTCATTTTGACGTTGCGTGACATTGCGCTGGGCCACCATTGCAGAGATTTTCCGCCATAATTTGTGGTGCGACGAGCCACGCGAATTATGGTAATGAGCAGCCATATGCAATGACGGTCGATAGGCATGCGTATCGACGCATTTTCCGTCATTTGGAGCCATGAAAATATTTTGTTCACAACGCGTGCTCTTAGTATCTGCATCGCTCTCGGGTGGTATTGGCATTTGTGTTTTAAACCATCATTTTTATTTAAAACACGTTTATTTGAAATAATATTGGTTGAAACAAGCACACGTTCTGCGACTTTTTGCACTTTTCGCTACTGCGTTTGTATTGTAATCAACATTAATGTATTTTCGTGTCATCAAAGGCTATGACAACGGCGACTTCTTAATTTATAAAAATAAATGTACGCAAGGCGGCGTCTTGAAGTTTCTTCTCGCGGGGCGAGTAAGCAGCGAAGTGCACAAGATATGGCAGTGCCAGCGCTTGCGTCGCGCAAGCCGATACCTGTGGCACGCGCAACGCTATCGATGATATTCTACCGCTTCTCGGCCAGACTAAAGTCCCTAGATATTTTTTTTGCTTTCTTGAAGTAGCGACAAGCTTTGAAGTGCCGCCGACGAATCTAATTGGGCGGCGATAATTCCAGCAGCCATGTTCTTCCTAGCGCTGTTCACCTGCATTCACTTGCACGCTGCTGCGAGCAGCGTAGATAGCAACGGCCGTCGACGGGCGCACGCTATCTAGGAAGATAATGGTGGCCGACGGAGTAGATGTCGCTACTTAAAGAAGAACAGGAAATCTAGGGACTTTAGGCCAGACGAGTCGGGCTGAGTCACTTACGTTTCACGAGATAGCGATAACGCGGCCTAGAACGTGCGCTCATCATCGCTGGTAAGTCGTGTATGTTGTCTCAAGGTAGAAAGCAAGCGCGTGGGTGCCAGTATACGATTACTCATTCAGTTTCCCGAGGACACGCATGCGAGCTAACGAAGCAGACGACAGCTTGTGCACAAGCAGACGACGGAAGCGAGAAACGATTTTGATGGAATAATCGTACGATTTGAGCTTGCTCCTTTATTTTTACTGGGGAGGAAAACTGTTTTGCTTTATCATTGAATGCTAGGTTCAATGCCCACATTGCAGTTTCTTAGGCGAAACGTCAAATTTGCGTCAAGTTACGGCAGCAAAACGGGGCCATCAGCGCCATTTTGTAAGCGTCGCGCCTACGTCACGTCTCGAAGAAAATGGCTGAATGTCCAGAATAGCGGCTTAGGCATCGGACTGCAGGAGGGGTGCAAACCAGGAAACAACGGGTAAGAAAAAGGTTAAAGAAACAGAGAGGGTTCTATGGAAAACATGGATGCAGACGAAATGAGCACTGGGAACATACAGAACTTTCAAGCAAGGAAATTGCCAAAAAATATCTATGATAATTCTAGGGGAAGCTCTTTCTTGTTTGAAGCCAGGACGGGAGTATTGCGGACTAAGATGTACCGAGTCAAGTACCAAGGTTGTGCGACACGTTGTGCGGTGCGTGTGGAGAGGAAGAGGAAACGGCTGAACACCTCATACTTTTCTGTAAGGGGCTTAACCTACAGTGCAAAGCAACGGGGCTGATTTTGTCAAAGCATTGAGCTTTAGGGACAGTGGAGGCAAAATAGACTTTAAGCGGGTAGAAATAACCAAATGGAGGTTATCTGATTGGTGGCTAAAATCAAGGCAGGGGTGAAATTTCACCCACCACAAAGTACAAAATAAGTTAACAGCCACGGCTAGGTGGCGTATGTCACCGCCCGATTTAAAGGGTTCAGCCTCATCCATCCATCCATCCATCCATGATAAAGTCAGTCATGAAAATGATCTGTCAATTCCCTGTCTATTAGGGGAATTGCAATGCAGCGCTGCAGCATGGCTGTTCACCGCAGGTGCTTTACTGAGGCGGCTATTAAGGCCGCCGCTTTACCAACTGAAATGACACTCTAGCCATAGAGACGGGAGCAACGGCTGTCGCTGCAAAATGGTTGTGCGGTATTCAAGGTCCGTAAGGACGCAGCACAATGAAAATGCACCAGTTTATCTGCGTGCGCGAAGCCTCCGCGATGCATTGCGAAGAACAGCATGCTGCACAGCGAGGCAATTAATCGCTTGTCATCGCTTGGCCGGTGAAGGTGCCTCCGTACTATGTTTACTTTCACGTACTACTCACAAACACGTACGATGTTTCTTTGCAGCGGTATGTCGCCGCGGGATCCTGTTTCCACTCGAAGCGCAGCGCAGCGTCACCGATGTTCGCTGCAATCTTTCTTCGCCGGCTCACGGCTCAGAACAAACGCACGCGGCACAAATTGTACATCGTAAGCTCACAATAATATTTCCGGCATGACAGACCACCACAAACAATTCGAATTCACTCTGACGAAGGGAGACGCACAGAGCTGACCCGACTCGGCCCAGTTCGAAGCGAGGGCGGCCATGTTAGGCATGTTCTCCGTCGGCGGGGACACCGGCCGTCCGGCTCATGACGTCACCTGAAGTGCGCGCCTATTGGTGCCGGCTCGTGTGCATCCGCCTTTGAGGGGCAAATGCCGCTGCCTTCTAAAGTTGTGTCCGCCTATAGGTTGATCTCAGAAGCCGCCATTGAAGTGGGAGGTAAGGCACCAAGGCAACCAGTAGGTAAGCTCTCCCAAGAAACAAAGAACCTAATAAAGAAACGACAAAACATGAAAATGGCCACCTCAAGAGATCAGATAGAATTCGCTGAACTGTCAAAACTGGTCAACAAAAGAGAGTAAGGGATATTCCAAATTATAACGTGGGAAAGACTGAGGAAGCCGGAAAATATGTACGCAGCATTAAATCAGTAAGAAGAAAGCTTGGCATAGGACAAGGCAAGATGTATGCACTGAAAGATAACCATGGTAATATCATCAGCAATTTCGTTGACATAGTAAAAGCACCGGAAGAATTCTGCGCTGACCTGTACAGTGCCCAAAACAGCCAAGCTACTTTCATTTGAAATACTGATGAACCGGATACAGAGGCTCCTTCTATAACTAGCGCTGAAGTTAGAAGGGCCTTGAAAGACATGACCACGGGAAAAACTGCTGGAGAAGATGGAATAACGGTAGATTTAATCAAAGATGGAGGCGACATCATGCTCGAAAAGCTTGCGGCCCTTTATACGCAATGCCTCACAACTTCAAGTGTACCAGAGAGCTGGAAGAACGCCAACATTATACTAATCCATAAGAAAGGAGACGTTAAAGAATTGACGAATTATGGACCCAATGGATTGCTTTCAGTATTGTATTGTTACGGCCTCGGGAGAGGGTTAAGGGAGTGTTTACTGATTGAGACACAAAGATGTAGCTCCTTGGGCTATGCTGGCCGGAGTCAATCGTAGGAGCAACGTCGTCTTCTTCTTTCTCCTTCCTTCGATTCCCTCACTTTTCACTGGCAGTGACCACGGCGTAACATTCCTCCGCTCCCAGACGAAGCCCCCCGGGCGAGTCACTCCTGCTTCCTTCGTGTGAACGGCTTCAAGCGGGCGACATGCGTCACCTCAGTCTTGCATGAACGACGGCCATTTGAAGTGAGACGTGCAATTGTGTAGTTCACTTCGCTTAGACGATCGAGGATAACGTACGGCCCGGCATAGTCTGCAAGTAGCTTTTGGCTCAAGCCACGTCGGCGTATTGGAGTCCACAGCCACACGAGGTCACCGGGAACGTAGGTAACATGCTGGTGTTGACTGTCGTAGCGTATTTTAGAGTGGTCTTGCGCGGCCAATGTACGTAAGCGCGCAAGTCGACGAGCCTCTTCTGCACGACACAATGTCTCTGCGATAGACAAATCGTCATGGACCACAAAAGGAAAGATAGTGTCCAGCGTATGACGAGGTTGGCGCGCGTAAAGAAGGAAGAAAGGGCTGAAACCGGTCGTTTCGTGTTTCGCAGAGTTGAAAGCGTACGTCACGAACGGTAGTACTTCATCCCAATTCTTGTGGTCCGAAGCAACGTACATTGATAACATGTTGATCAACGTTCGGTTTGTGCGCTCGGTGAGGCCATTAGTTTGTGGATGATAAGCTGTTGAGTGTCGGAACTTGGAGGCACACGAACGCAGCAATTCCTCCACAACATCGGCAATAAATTGGCGACCACGGTCACTTATTATCACGCGAGGTGGCCCGTGTCGGAGTATGATTGCATGAAGCATAAAATCAGAAACCTGCGCAGCAGTGGCGGAGGAAAGGGCTGCGGTTTCACAATACCGCGTCAGGTAGTCGGCACACACAATTATCCACCGGTTTCCTTTCGAAGAACGCGGAAACGGCCCGATCAGGTCTATGCCGACTTTTTCAAAAGGGGAACTGGGGGGCTTTACTGGCTGTAGGTGACCGACTGGAGCTGAGGTAGGTCGCTTGTGGCTCTGACACTGCGTACAACTGGCCACATAGGTGTCAATTGTTTTGCGCATTTGAGGCCAGTAGAATCGTTCCTTTGTGCGACTAAGTGTTCGCGCGGTCCCTAAGTGACCAGAGGTTGGGTCATCGTGCGTAACGCGCAGAACAGATGTTTGAAGAGACTGCGGAACCACAAGTAGAAAACGGGCGCCCGTCGTTGATAAGTTCCTCTTGTAAAGAAGACCATCTCGGACGCACATTCGGCCTTCGGATATAGGCCCTTGGGTGGCAGAGAAAAAAGCGTTCAAGCTTGGGTCTTTGCGCTGCTCTGCGGCGAATGTCAAGGCATCGGGAATGTCAGGCGACAGCGAAGCGATAAGGTGGTCAAAGTTGTCGGTTTCACAGTCCGTCGTACGTTGTGGCATCCTAGAAAGGCAGTCCGCGTCAGCGTGTCGACGACCACTCTTGTACGAAATGGTGAACACATATTCCTGTAGACGAAGGGGCCATCGCGCGAGGCGACCGGATGGGTCACGAAGGTTGACCAGCCAGCACAGAGAATGGTGATCTGTGACGATGGTGAACGGGCGATCATATACGTACGAGCGAAACCGCTGCACGGCAAATACTACCGCTAGGCATTCTTGTTCCGTCACAGTGTAGTTTCGTTCCGGCTTGCTTAAAGAACGGCTTGCGTACGGGACGACATGTTCTTTGTTTCCAGAGCGCTGAACGAGAACGGCACCGATGCCGACGCCACTTGCGTCTGTGTGAATCTCCGTTGGAGACGAAGGATCGAAGTGTCGGAGTATTGGCTGTGAAGTTAACAAAAACTTCAGCTGGCGAAAAGCGGCTTCACACTCAGGAGTCCACTGAAACGGAGAGTTCTTACGCAGAAGATTCGTCAGGGGTTGAGCGACATCCGCGAAACCGGGTATGAACCGACGGAAATATGAGCAGAGGCCTACGAAGCTACGAAGTTGTTTGACAGATTGAGGTTGCTCGAATGATTCAACGGCTGCCGTCTTCTGTGGGTCGGGTCGAATTCCATCTTTATCGACGAGATGTCCTAACACCACCGTTTGGCGCTCGCCAAAATGACATTTCTTTGAATTCAGCTCAAGACCAGCTTTTTCAATACAGTCGAGTACAATATTGAGACGAATGTTGTGCTCCTGAAATGTCCGTCCAAAAATTACGACATCATCAAGGTAGCACATACAAATCTGCCATTTTAAACCACGCAGAATAGTGTCCATGAACCTTTCGAATGTAGCCGGTGCATTGCACAATCCGAACGGCATGACGTTGAATTCGTACAGCCCGTCCGGCGTAACGAATGCCGTTTTTTCCTTGTCATCTGGGTGCATCGGAATTTGCCAACAACCGGCTCTCAGTTCCACGGAAGAAAAGTAGGAAGCGGAATGCAGGCAGTCGATGGCGTCATCAATACGGGGCAGCGGATAGACGTCTTTCTTGGTTACGGAATTCAGTCGGCGATAGTCAACGCAGAATCTCCACGTCCCATCTTTCTTCTTCACAAGAATGACGGGAGCGGCCCAGGGACTCGCGGATTCTTGAATTACTCCCTTTCCTAGCATCTCCTGCACTTGCTCGTTGATGATGTTGCGCTCAGATGGTGATACCCTGTAAGGTTTCTGCCGTACGGGATGCGCTGAAGCGGTGTTTATCCGATGACGTGTTCGAGACGCTGGCATTACAGGCATTTTGCCGCTTTTTGAAAAGTCGAACACTTTCAAGTGCTTGGAGAGAACGCCCAGGAGTGTGTCACGTTCGCTTTGGCTGAGTGACTTGCTGATCATTTGTAAAAGTTGTGAATCGGCTGAATCTTGAGAACCGAGACGTCCATTCTCGCCGGTAGTATCAACAAGTGCAACCAGCGTCGTAGAGGATTCTGGTTTGAAGACAGCAAGTTTCATGCCACGAGGCAAAACTGCAGGCTCCATTGAACTGTTGATTGTCCACACACCTGCGTGGCCCTCAACTACAGACACCACGCAATGCGGAACCAAAATGTTCTTTTTCACACAGGTCGCATGAATCGGTTCAAGCGTCGCGTCGAACATGGCAAGGTCGTTACTGCAACAGATTACTGGAACGCACGCAGCAGAGAAGGCAGGAACGACCGTGTCCTCGGAGACAAAAAAAATGCCTTCATCACGGGATGAATTTTCCAATAGAGCAGGTGGGAAACTACCATGCACGGAAAGGTGACCACTTCTACAGTCAACAGTTGCCCCACACTCCCGCAAAAAATCGATTCCCAAAATAACGTCATGCGTCGATCGTGCAATAACCGCGAATTCTGTGGGAAACACTTTACCGCACAAAGACACGTCCACAGTGCAAACTCCCACCGGACACAACGCATCACCACTCACACCACGGAATGTCGCACCACGGCTTATACAAAACATCACTTTCAGTCCAAGAAGGTTCTTAAAATTCACACTCATCACAGAAATTGTCGCACCTGTATCCACGAGTGCCATGGTAGGTACGCCATCAACAAGTACATGAACTTTGTTCTTCAGCATAAACACTGACGGGGGCATATCTGTCGAAAGTGTCTGGTATCTTGCGGCCTCACCCACATTGGCCGCGCCGACTAGTTTTCCGGCGGCGGCGACTGCGTGCGTCGCCGCGGCGATGGGGAACGTCGAGCACGTGGAGCTGGTGGCGGCGTTAAGCTTCGATCAGAGGCCGGTGAGGGGTAGCGTAAACTGGTGGGCGCGCGTGGTGGCTGTGACGTAGAGAACGGGCGGCCGAAAGGCTGGGGAGACATGAGCAAGGGATCTCGCTGGTATGTAGGGGGGTTGTTGCAATATCGCGAGATGTGACCCGGGACGCCGCAGCTGTAACACACCGGCGGAGGCCGAGACACCCGTGGCAGCTCGGAGTGACCAGTCCTGTCAGAAGGCATTGGGTAGCAGTATCGCTCTTCATGGGGACGGTAGCCAGCCGACGTTCGTTGAGTGAAACGAGGTGAGCGAAAACGCCGTTCGTAATTGGAGGGTGTTCGATCGGAGTACTCAAGTGACCGCAGTGTACCTTGGCATTCATCGACGTCTGCTACATTAACTGATGGCTGCCATGGGGCCGGAGCGGCTGGCGTTCGCGCGTGTGCGGTCTCTCTTGCATAGCCGTCCTGAAAGCCGCTGGGGCAATGAGAGACTTGCTGACATCGAAGCAATTCTTCTCGTACAATCTGGCGTATTGTCGACGAGAGGTCATTAGGCGACATACTGTCGACACTAGCCACTGTTGGCACGTTTGACAGACGGCCAAATTTCGGAGCTATCCGTCGCATCTTCAGCGTTTCAAATGTGCGACAGTGCTGCATCACGTCAGACACGGAGTTCAGGTTTTCCTTGCCAATCAAGAAATTATATACGTCTTCGGCTATCCCCTTCAGAACGTGTCCAACCTTGTCCTCTTCAGTCATCCTAGGATCCACTATCTTGCACAGCTTCAAAATTTCTTCGATATATGTGGTACATGTCTCCCCTGGGAGCTGCGCCCTCTGAGCCAATGTCTGCTCCGCTCGCTTCTTCTTCGCATTAGAATTGCCGAAGCACTTCTGTACTTCTTCAACAAAACGATCCCAAGTGGTGAACATGTCCTCGTGGTTTTCATACCACATGAGAGCAGTGTTTGTCAGTGCAAATACAACATGGCTAAGCTGCGCTGCCGAGTCCCAGCCATTGCTTCTGCTCACCCGCTTATAGTTCTTGAGCCACTCGTCAACGTCCTCCCCTGAGGTCCCGCCAAAGTTTGGCGGCACTCGGTAGTACGGCCAGGGACCCGTAGGAGCCGTAGGAGTTGCCCCCGATGCATCAGAGGTCGGGAGTTGGGACATCATCTCGATCGGCGAAGGCGGAAGTCCGGCAAGGCGGCGGCTGCGGCGAAGACCAGGGAGTAGAGCTTCCGTCGTTGGGTTCGTATTACCCAGCACCGTCCACCAATCTGTTACGGCCTCGGGAGAGGGTTAAGGGAGTGTTTACTGATTGAGACACAAAGATGTAGCTCCTTGGGCTATGCTGGCCGGAGTCAATCGTAGGAGCAACGTCGTCTTCTTCTTTCTCCTTCCCTCGATTCCCTCACTTTTCACTGGCAGTGACCACGGCGTAACAGTATAAAATATTCACCAAGATAATTTCCAATAGAATCAGGGCAACAATTGACTTCAGCCAACCAAGAGAAAAAACTGGCTCAGGAAGGCATATTCTACGATGGATCATATCCATGTCATCAATCAGGTAATCGAGACATCTGCGGAGTACAATCAACCTCTCTATATGGTTTTCATAGATTATGAAAAAGCATTTGATTCAGTAGAGATACCAGCAGTCATAGAGGCATTGCGTAATCAAAGAGTAGAGGAGGCATACGTAATCCGAACATTCATATCGAATATTGGATCTACAAGGATTCCACAGCTACCTTGGTTCTCCACAAGAAAAGTAGAAAGTTACCTATCAACAAAGGGGTCAGGCAAGGAGACACACCCCCGTATTCTTAAACACGCCTTCACTCAGCGCTTCTCCTCGACTCAGCCAAGTCGAGGCGACGAGCGTTCGTTCACTCAAGGCGCCGTTGCGTTTCATGAACTCTACTTCACTTTTCCTCCGCTGAGGAACGCCTTGAAAATGCGCCTTGACTCGAGTGTAGTGCACCGACCGAGAAAAGCGTGTGATATCGAGGCTATTCTTAAATGCGCTTAGCAAAAGCCCAATTATTTAAGACAGATATGTGTTTCCGTTAATTTGGCTTCGTTATCAAATGACAACACGGCGCAATGCACAAATTTAGCTCGGCAGCACTGCCACTGTTAGCGTTCGACTGATAGATCAAGCGGGAGCTGTGTTTGAGGTCTGTCAACGATCGCACCCCAGCAGCTGAGCATGGCGCATGGCTGAGAAATAAGAAAATTTGCGCCCGCACTTGTCTGCTGCTCATTGTTTCCTTGTGTTTAATTTGCGGTTCACGTTTCAGTTGTTAATCGTGGTTATTATGGATGATTTTGTCCGTGTGTGTACTTTGATCGAGCCGGATTGACTTCGAAGGTTGCAACGCATGGAACGGCCGATGGGCAACTTTGTTTAACTTCAAGACCATGTGCTGCTGAAAGCTTTCTGAAAGCAACAGGACAAAAAATAAGGGTGAGTGAGCAGTTTCTGCATGGAAGCATATTACGCTGTTGCGGTTCTCATGAAGTTGCCGCCGCGCTACCAATAAAACGTGGCCAATGTATCCAAGCATGACTGGCTCCAGTTGCTCATGCTGCGGGCATTAGCACCCAAAGCAGACTATTCGAGGCATCATAAGATTGCGCGAGACGTTCCTTTTTTTTTTCTTTTTTTTTGCATTGGAGCTTGTGGGAGATTCGGCGCGACAATCTGTTATCGGTTCAGTTGTTTAAACATAAATGCACAGGGCACCGCTCCACGACTTTGTCCGATGATCATTCCACTATCGCGTAGGAAATATTTCAGTAGAGAAGAAGCAGTTGTAGTATACATGTGGCAGAATGCATATCGTTGTGTGCGTAGCTCCGGCAGTTTTAAGGAAACAAACGTTTTTCAGTCCTGTATTTTATTTTAGAAGCCGTGGTGGTTAGTCGGTTTGTTCAAATTGTAGCACATGTCGTCAGTGAACCAGCACTGGTGCCTGCATTTCCAATGCTGCTTCACTTCCCATATACGCTCCGCAATCTTTTATTCTTCCGAAAATTCACTTCTCAGTAGTTCATTACCAGCATTAGTGTTTGTTCGTCTTACCTTTTTCAATGTGCTATGTCGTAGCATCTCCTGCAGGTTCCATTAACTGTGCTTTCAAGTTCACGCAACGCCCACATTTTTTTTTGTGCTATGTCTTTTCGTTTCAGTTGCTTAGCTGCACTGAACTTGGCGTGCGAACGCCTAATGTACATATCATTTTTGGCATTCTGCTGCAGGATGTGGGCCTTGGAAAGACCAGCTGATCGAAAAAAAATCAACGTTTGTGTTGCACGGTAAGACATACAACTGACGTGAAACATCGATAGATACGGTGTCTGCCTATGGAAATGCACCATCTCGCTTCCCTGAAAGAACTTAGGTGCTGCGGAAGTACTTGACTGATCAGCCCGGTAGTTAGTCTGCGCTTATTTTTCATACTTATCATTAATAATATTGATGTTAGGTCTGGCCAGATTGACAAAATGGTGAAATGCACGCCGTGTTATTTAAAACAGCAAACATGAAACAGCTATGCAGTAATGAAATCAAACTCATATTTCATTCCTCTTCAACAGTCATATATTATTGTTTTGAAGAGCATAGTCATGATTATGATGTGCGAAGTCATGAGTTGCCCATAAAGTGTTACGGCTGAGACGCGAGCTTTCTTACTGCCCACAATTTGTAATGCAGTTCTTTAGTATTTAGGGGAATGTTGAAGCTACTTTTGCATGAGCAAGTGTGCATCCAGAAATATACCATAATTTTAATGGTTGTTCTCAGCTTTGCGGAACTCATGGTAGTAATGCGCTCTATACTGTATTTTTCAGGAACGCCATTGTGACAGTCTGCATCACCATTTGACCTGTTGTGGGATCCCACAAGACACGCTCTGTTCCTCGGTCAATTACTGAACTTCTGCAAGCCCCATGGAAGCCAACTGTGATCCGCATCGAATAGAACAAATTCATTGTTCCGGCCTTCATAATTATTGCTTAAGCTGAAGTTAGAAACGGAGCTGAAACAGCGTATATTCTGTAAGAATTTCCCACTGCATACCGTCGGGAGGCCACACCCGACGGTATGCTACTGTCTAGAACACTGCTAGTCTACTGTCTAGAACACGGATGGCGTTTTATTCTTGAATAGCTTTGTCAGTAGTGCTACTGCTTGTGTTTGTAAGATCAGAGTCCACGCTCTTTTTGCAATCCTATCAGAACACAAAAAGACGAGGATAATTTTAATTTATTGTTTCAGAGATTGACACTTGGACTGACAAGAAATTATTCAGTGATACAGACTGCTGTATTAAATATGGCTTAAGAAAAGAAATCTGGATGAAAAATACAGACTTAAGGTGCAAGGTGCCTATGAAGGCATATTTATGAAAAATGCCTTTAGTGGTGATGTTTGAGCTGTTAGGGTGTCAGAAAGGAGATAGTTGTTTTAGCCAAAATAGTGCGACGACGACTACAGTGCCGCAGTACACATTAGCTGGAGCTCCACTCTTCTCCCCTTGCACACCAACGCAAGCGCAGCACCCTTGAAAAGGCAGTTGCTCTGCGTGGTCGCGTTGGCAGCCTGGTTCCTGCATAAGAGAAGGGGTTGGTTATAAACATACAATGATGTTAACGCACATAAAAACTAGCTTAGGTACAGTATTCGTTTTCATCAGTTCGCTTTTCGAAGTAAATACATTCATTACAGATTTTCATTGTGTTCAGGAAGCCGAGTTTTTTTTACATTGATAAGCTCGGACTGTTTTCATTGATATTTGCAAAGATACAGTTTTAGGCTGGTTTGGCGTTTCCACAACCAGACCGACATACACCAATCTAACACTTACATAATGCACTCACTAATAGCTGGAATGTGCACAACAAATATATGTGACATATATCTGCTACCACTTGCTAGCGTTTTCTGTATTAGGAGCTGAGTGAACTGCTACAGCTCTTTTTTATTACAATAAAGATAATGTGATGAACAAAAGCTATTCTCTGTTGTATTGTTATTCAATGTTTTGTATTGGAATAAAATATTACATTCCCTCTGTATACGTGCAGGTATAATTATGAAAACCATTTCATGGTTGCTCACTTCCTCGTTGGGCTTGGATGTTCATAAGCATAAGCTAATTAAACTAAACATTTTGAAGCAAGGATCACGTAATTATTGCTAACGACTGTAAATAACAGCTACTGTCACACGTCCCACGCAAAAAACAGTATATTTTTTGGTTTCCCTATAGCAACTAACTGCATGAGATTATAGAGAAACAGAAAAGTGAACGCACCTGGTCGTTTTTAGAGAAGCTCACCTTGCTGTGGTACGCTACGCCGTCCTTGGAATAGCGTAGTAAGTGATGCACACGAGTACAAACCGCTCCGGCGGAGCGAATTCCGGTGCTCGCGCAGCCAGACCAGCATCCAGCAATCGAGCACACAGGCACCCACTAACGGCAGGAATCTTCGCAATTGTTTTCTTTTCATAGGTTCGAAGTGCGCTGCAGTTATGTATCGTGCAGCGTTTCAAATGGTGCTGCTTTGTATGATCCCCCGCGAGAAACACGGCACTGGCGCTGATAGTAGTTTCGGAGCACTCGCACGAAGAATACACGTATGCATGTCATCAACTGGCGCATGCACGGAATAAGACGACAGGTGACTGCACTAGCTGGCAGTCTTCTTGACAGGACGGCTGGTCTGTCTCGGTGCCACAGTAGAATTACTCCGTTGCCGAAGCGCTCCAGAGGTTTGCACCAGTCCGTAAAACGATGCCCTTGAAGATGCGCAGCATCGTTAACGAAAGAAAAGCTGCGGAGGCAACTGGCGTGCATCTGAAAAAGCCGACGAGGCGAGCGACAGATCACAACGCAGCCATGTTTGCGCACTAACTTCACTCAAGGAGCGATTCAAGGTAGCTGCGGGGCTACCTTGAGATTCTCGAGTAAAACGCTCGAGGTTTCCTTCACTCAAGGCGCGTTTCGAGTGGAGGGCGATTTGTGAAATGAAAAGCCGCCCTCAAGGAGCATTTCGAGTGGAGGGTCGAGTCGAGGTGCGTTTGTGAATACGGGGGACAATCTCTCCAATGCTATTCACTGCAAGCTTACAAGAAGTATTCAAGCTCTTAGACTGGGAAGGTTTAGGAGTGAGGATAAATGGCGAATATCTCAGCAACCTTCGGATTGCACATGACATTGTCCTATTAAGCAACAATGGGGGCGAATGATTGAGGACCTTAACCGAGAAAGTATAAGAGTGGGGTTGAAGATTAATATGGAGAAGGCAAACCTAATGTTCAATAGCCTGGCAAGGGAACAAGAATTAAGGATTGCCAGTCAGCCTCTAGAGTTTGTAAAGGAGTACGTTTATCTAGGTCAATTACTCACAGGGACCCTGATCACGAGAAATAAATTCACAGAAGAATAAAATTGGGTTGGAGTGCATACGGCAGGGATTGCCAAATCCTAACTGGGAACTTACCACTGTCGTTGAATAGAAAAGTGTACAATCATTGCATTCTACCGGTGATAACATATGGGGCAGAAATTTGGAGGTTCGAGAAGAAGCTCGAGAACAAGTTAAGGACCGCACAAAGAGCAATGGAACGAAAAATCTTAGGACTAACGTTAAGAGACAGGAAGAGAGCGGTGTGGATCAGAGAGCAAACGGGTATAGCCGATATTCTAGTTGACATTAAGCGGAAGAAGTGGAACTGGGCAGGCCATGTAATGCGTAGTATGGATAACCGGTGGACCATTAGGGTTACAGAATGGATATCTAGAGAAGGAAAGCGCAGTTGAGGTCGGCAGAAAACCAGATGGGATGATGAAGTTAAGAAATTTGCAGGCGCAAGTTAGAATCAGCTAGCGCAAGACAGGGGTAAGTGGAGATCACAGGGAGAGGCCTTCGTCCTGCAGTGGACATGAATAGGCTGATGATGATGACTTCATGATTGCAGAAGAAACGATGTGCTCGAGCAACACAAAACAGCAGTCACCGTGAGTAATGTCGCTGCATACAGTGACATTATATATGACAATATGTCAATCTCTTCTTCCTCCTCCCGCCTAGTTAGATATATGACAGCGCGCAATTTTAAATTTCCACCTACTAACAATGTACATGGTGAACGATTACTGTAGTTCGCAGGAGTTAAAGTATAGATTGAGATACCGTTTCAGATAAAAGATGCAAAGGGTTTGCCAAGTGCACCTAAAAGATATTTGCTCCAGGAAAAACAAGTATAAGCATGCGCACAACCTTGTGTATCTTTCGCTCCGCGTCTCGTCGATCCCACGTCGTTACAATATATTTCATGTTCCGAGTATATATGATTTTGATTATTTGATGATGTACATTATGGTAACAGCGTTATAATTATTTTCTTTTATGTAGGTGATATCATGCACATATCTTATGTAATACATCATCTTATAATCCTATGAAATTTTTTATTCATACTCTTCTTTTCCTGATCAGGGTTTTTTTGTTTCATTGCTTATAACAAATTGTTGTACTTGCTTATATATTTTCTTCCGTTAGACTACACTGGTTAGACTAGCCTATGGCTATGGGTATAACCAGTGTTGTGAATTTACATGAACTGTAGCTTGAACAACCTCAATAAAGTCTTGAAAGTTTGCTGCCGATAATATTGCTGCCTGTAGTTAGTTGGGTTAGAGCTGTCACCCGATTTAAATATAGGGATTACGCGGCTACCTTCCACTGGTCGGGTACAGGGACTTTGTCGAAAGATTGTTGAAACACAACACTTCACATGTGGCTTTGCTATCTTAAGTAGCTTAGGGCATATGTCGTCGTGCCCAGCACCGCGACATTCGCAGGAAGGCGAACAATGGCTGTTGCGATGCCTTCTGGAGTCATATATACTAATATCTTGCATATCAGAAGGTAAAGAAATATGAGGTAGAGTAGATGATAATGAAATTTCAACAGTAATGACAGAGCTAAAGAAATTGCCTAGTTCGAATGCGGCGTCTGACGAGGAAAGCAGTTTTTCATCTTCGGCTATTGATATTTGGGATTTTGAACCGTAATTTGGATTTACATCTTTCCAAATTGTTTTGCTATTGCTTTTTAGCATGTTTGAGATATTATTGTTATAAAATTTGTATTTTGCTGTTTCGGTTTCAGTTTTACATAACTGCGTGTGTTCACGGTAACGCTTCCAATCATCCTCAGACGCCGTCAGTTCGCTCGCGAGTATAATCGTTTCTCTTTATTTATGCGATGTTTTACTTGAATCGTGCGCCATGTGCTTTTGTTGATGTACCTATAGTGATCCTAGGTATGTTCTGTTTCGTTAGTGAGACAAGTTTGTCGCGGATAACCATCCAGTTTTTGTTTTCATGACGGTCGCTAAGAGAGCTTCAAAAATTAATAGTGTAGGAAGAGAGTAGACTTTGAGATCACGTTAATATCTGCTCGCCCGTAGTCAAGTATACTTTTCTTTGAGTTATGTGATTTTTCTCAATATTTGTAATTCGCAGTGCCAGATTTTGTGATCGCTAATACCTTCTAACCCATTGACAAACATGTTGTTTGGATCAGTAGTGAGCACGATGTCTAAAATCGATTCGCCACGCGTGGATACAGAAACCATTTGGCCTAATTCCAACAAAGAAAGCACATCAAGAAAATTTTGACACTCTCGTTTTCTTGCACCAGCGAGAGCCTTACATGCCCGCCAGCTAATAATGGGATAATTAAAATCTCCAGCCAAGAGAGCTGGGGACCCCGGAAATTGCGCCTGCGCGATATTTAGTGACTCATTTATGTTGTCGGGAAAGTTTTCGGTTTAATTTGGCGGGCGGTAACAGGCCCCGATAGCACAAGTTAGTTACAGAGGCGCGAAGTGCAACCCACAAAATTTGTATACACGTGTCAGTTACGATGACATGTGCGTCCATATTTTTTTCTTGTAGCGATTAACACCACCTCGTGACCCCGTTCTGTCTTTTTTAAATATTGTAAAGTCGTTAGACAGCTCGCTGTCTGCCACGTCAATAGATAACCATGTCTCTGTTGGTGTTAGGTTGAGATAAGGTGTCGCGTACGTGACTCCACTGACCGTAAGGGCCTCGGTGAAACGTAGCAGGTCTTCTTCCTTCATGCCGTACCTGCGACTAGCGACTCCATTGATCACGCGAGCTACACTGGAGCCAGTTTGTCTTAGTGCGTTTATAGTGTGGTTATTGCGACCATTATCTTGCATGTAAACACTTATTATGCGGAGTGATTGGATTCTTGGTATAGGTTTTTGGTTAAAGTCTTTTAAAGCGAAAGTTTTACTAACCTAGTTGAGCCGAGTTTCGACGTCGCCAGCAATTTAACCTTCATTTGACCGCAGCTGAGCATTAGCCTTGGCAACGTATTACGCGACTCGCCGCGCCGAGCTCCACCGCCGCCGCCGGCTTGGCGCACACACTCTCCGTAGCTGGGCCGCCGCCTCACCCCGTGACTCGCTGCGTGCCTGGCTAAGAGGAGCGCCGCGCCCTCCTAGTCAGTACGAGCTTGGCCATGGATGAGGGCGAGGCCGGGCCGCCTTCTCTGAGCGTTGCGCGGCAGCGGAAGGCTTTGAGCCATTGTCGGCAAGCGGCGCCTCACCACCCTGTAGATATCGCCCGGCAAGCTGCTTCACTGGAGAGGGTCGGGAATGCCAAGCGCGAAGCTAGCGTCGGAGACTGAGGAAGAGCGAACCGTTCGGCTCACAAAACGCTTTATCTTGTCGGCTTATAATTATACTTGGCTTAATCATGTGTGTATACCTGAGTATAATAATTGCAGCTAAATCAAAGGTTAACCAAGTGAAACCGAAACTTAACCAGGCTAAACCAAGCTTTCGCTTTGCATATCCAGGTTTTGCTGAGCTAGGCCGCCGTCATTTTTTCTATGGCTTCTCTACATGTGCTTATCCTTCTGGATTTCTTTTTGAGGACAAGAAAGCTCAGATTTTTCTGGGGAGCATTCCAGGCTGCACTCTTGGGCGTATTCGTTGACAGCGTCTGCCGACGCTTGTATCGCGTCCTGCTGGTCTCCATTCGAGCCTTGAGTTGTCCAAATGATAATGTCATCCGTAAATATTGCGTGTCGAAGGTGCGTAATCTTCTCTAGATGCGCTGGGAGCTTTTTAATGGTGACGTTGAAGAGAAAAGGTGATAAGACTAATCCCTTAGGAATGCGTCTATTTGGGGCTTTTTTTCTCTTTCGTTCTCAGGATATCAACCCCTACCGTTGCCGTGCGGTCCGTTAAGAATGCTGAAACGTAGTTGTAGATTCGTTCGGCGCCATTTGGTTGCGATAACGTTTTTAGGATAGCCTCACGAGCTACGTTGTCAAATGCTCCTTTAAGGTTCAGTGCGGATTTTGCATGTGCGGTCACATGGCACAATACTTCTTCCTTCAATTGGAGCAGTTCAGTCGACAAATGCGGCCTACATTGCGTCTGAAAGAAGCCCATGTCATCCACGTGAGGCTTCATGCGATTGAGCACCGCGTTTTCCCCAAGCACGACGTCAGGGATATTGTTCGGGTGAGGCCTGGAGGCTCGCCCGGTTTTGGTATAACTGTGCGTGCTTCCACTCCTTTGGTAGCGTTTGCGCTTCCTAATCGTTATTAAAGAAAGTCGTTAGGACTTCTATCGAGTCGTCGTCCAGGTTTTTGAGGATTTCATTTCTGAGCCCTCCTTGTCCGGGTGGTTTGTTTCGGGTTAGGGAGTGAAACGTTCTGCAGTCTCCCGGCGTTTCAAATGCGTGATCAAGGTCTTCATTTGGCTTCCCATTACAGTTTGGCATGGAAGTTTGTTTCCATGTGTGGTCGACGATCTTTTGGCCTCCAGCTCTTGCAGAATCTCTTTGTCCAACCCCGGTTGGTTGCTAAGTATGCGTCTGATTTCGTGCGAGGTTTGTTGCTTGCTTTTGGTTGGGTTCAGTAGGTGTTTTACGATTGCCCACATTTTGGATGAGCGGAGCTTTCCGCTCAGGCTGGCGCAAATTTCCTGCCATTTTTGGCGCACCAAGACAGTAGTGATCCTTCCACCTGTTGTGTACGGGCCGCTATGCGCAGTTTTAGTTTTCTATTATGTTTTTGTTTGCGCCATCTTTTCAAAAGAAATCTACGAGCGTCCTACATATGCGCGAGATGTGGGTCCACCCCCCGATTTTCCGTGATGAGTTGCATCCGCTTCGAGTGTTTCATCGACTCTTTGAACTCACTCTTCCGTTGTTATAGCGATGTGATATCCTACTTTTCGTTTCTCTTTTTTTTTGCACTATCGCTTTTCGAAATGCCGTCCAATCGTCAATAGAATCTGATTGATGCGTTCGCGTGTATGCTGATGCGAAATGGCAGCCTCCAGGATGTGGTGGTCGCTACCCAGCGTTTCTTCCGTATTTCTCCATGAGGCCTTTTTCGTGGGTCTTGATCATGGTACGATCTGGACACGTGTCCCTTGATACACTATTCCCCACTCTAGTTGGTAAGTCTGGGTCTGTGAGGAGTGCGAGTGCGTGTTTTTGAATGAGTGAGTGGATGGCGTTCCCTTTCTCTGAAGTGAGGTTGCAACCCCACGTCGGATGCATCGCATTGAAGTTGCCTAACACAAGTAGCGTGTTGTTTTTGACATGCTTGAGCGCCGATCTCATGAGGTAATCAAGACTTTCACTAAACGTTTTTGGTGGGCTATACATGTTTTCATCAAAGACGCTGCCTGCCTTCCTGTCTGCCGGCAATATTTCTACAAATACGTGGTAAATCTCACTACCATCCAGTGTGTGGTCTATTGCCACCAGGATGCGGGAGACAAGCACTGCTACTCGTGAATCTGTGTTCGCCCTATACGTTTCATATCCGGACATGGTGGGGCTCGTGGCTATTTCCTGTAATGCCATGCCATAACCTGCCCGGGGGGGGGGGGGGATGTTGAGGTTTGTATGTGGTGTGTAGTGTGGCTTTATTTCGTGAGAATTTCCTGCAATTACACTGCCGTGAGTGGCATTCTTGTGTGTAATTGTTGCACTTACTCTACATGGTTGGGTAATGGTGCTTTTTCCATTGTGCTATCCAGGTCCTCAACGCTTGGGTTCGCTTTTGGCTTGTATTTTTTACTTTCATTTACCAGGATGATTGTCCGCTAGCTGCACGCGGAACGCGCGAAGCTTTCCCTGAACTATTTTTTTGTGTGTGTGTGTGGAGGAAAACTTCAAGCTACTGTATCTGACGCTGTTCCTGCAGCTGTTGTAGCTTTTGCGACAGGGAAGTTTTCATCTGCTGACAAATTTGGGGGGACGACGGAGCGTATTGGGGAGGTATTTGGATTCAGATGACAGAGAAGCTAGGTGCTCCCCGCACGTGGTCGCTACCGGCTGACTTTCCGGTAGCGACGCTTTCAGTTTGGCTATTTCTTCTTTTGCGGCTTTTATCTCATCTTTGGCCTGTTTCATTTCTTTAGTGTGTTTTTCTTACATTTTTTTCTATTTTCTAATGTAAATTTCTCTAGTCTTATTCAACTGCTTTGCGTGTGTCTCTCTGTCCTCCTTGATGTGTTTACGGAATTTGTCTATCAAAGTGGGGATTGTTACGTTTTTGTGTGCAGAGGTGGCATCACGAGCAGTGAGAGAGGGAGACATTGTCGTGACCAGCTCATGTGTGCATTTGTCGATTTCTGCTGCCCAGGCGCTGCTACATGCCTGGCATAGGACGTCGACCTCGGTCGGGATCTCGACCGGGATCGTGAGCATGTTCCTGTCCGAGCGGCGTTCTGTGGCTGGCGATGTCCTTTGGTCTGTGGTTCTCTTTTTTTATTGCGATAGCAATTATGTGGATACTCCAAGCGGATTTCTGCCGTCAGCGTCGCCGTGAGTTTCGTATAAAGTCCAAGGGCGTTAAAGTCGTCGCCGCGCGCCGCATGATGTACGCGCGCTTTCACAGAAAGCGAACGTACGGCGCAGAGCACACGCGCCGCGCGGTCTTCGGTCGTGCGAAAGGCCGTGGGATGATGGGAGGGAGGAATGGGAGGCGACGTTTAGCTGCGGCACCAAATGCGTATCTGTCGACCGGGCGCAAGCCGAACTGGCGACTCAATCTCCAACGCGAAAGGAGGAAAGCGGGAAGGTAGCGCGGGAGGGAGGGGTGCGGCTTCTACTATACCAACAACTGCGTACTTGTACTTTGCGCGGCTTGCGAGCTCTTGCTCGCAACGAATCTCCAAAGCGATCTCCACACGGCTCTCACATTTGTATGCGCTGTGATTTCGCCGCTCAGTTTACGTTGAAGCGATAGATCGCACGAACCTTCGCTCACTGCTCCGCCACGCTTGCTCACGCCCGCGTTTTGACAGTGGTTGTATGCAGTCATCGAGTGTGATTCATATTGCCTTGTGTGGGCTGACACCATGCTTGTTAATTCAGTTAGTAAGCGAATGTGTCCAAGTTTATGTAGCCGATAATACTACTATTCTTACTCCGTATAGCTCCTAACGAATTTGCTATTGCAATTGATGCTTCGCTGTTTGGGCGAAACTGCGACCTTTTTTTTTTTGGGTGGGGGGGGATTAGTTCCGGTATCTTTCGGGGCAATCCCTGGCAGCAGTCAGGTGCTCGCCCTGGAATAGGGCGCACTTCGGAGTGCATTCGTGATCTTGCGCAAGGTTGGCCGTACCACACTTTGCACACAGATTCACGTCCGGATGTGGGCACACGTCCGCGCCGTGTCCCACCGCGCAACACAGCTGACGCACTTGTTTTGCCGAGTGGTACAAGTAACAGCAATTATCTCCGTCCATGTAATACATGACGAAAGGCACTTCCTCCCCTTCGATAGTGATGAGAGCCGAGTGGGCAGTACCTATACTATTGCAAAAACCAGCGTCTTCCAGTGAGAAACCAGCGCGTTTTTTGACGCTGGATAGCACTGGGACACTGGCGCACGCTGGCAGTCCGTGGGAGTCACTGCGACATTGGTGGGATCGCTGGATAAGAGCTGGGTCACACTGGACGAGATGCTGGTTTCACTGCTATGACGCTCAGGCGCACTGGTGTGCGCTGTACACGCGCTGGTTGTCACTGGAGTTCGCTGGCTCGTACTGGAGACGGTGCTGGTTTCGTTTGTGCCGGACTGCCGGAGTATAGGCGCTGTTGAATATTAAATGCTTGATACAATTTTAGGGGCGCCCGCTGTCCAAAAAACAGACTCCTGTCCTAAATAGCGCTATCATTTGGGATCATAAATGTCTGTTTCGTGTCGGCGGTGATGCAGCTTGGAATAAAGATGCGTGAGCTAGCCCATGCATATGCGACACTTCTGATCACTTTCGCTTTGTACATTTCCCTTTTGACTGTGCGGATAGCTGTATTCGTGAATGAAATTACGGAAACGCAGATAACGCCTTGTTTTCTAGTAGTTTGTAGGCAACCGATGTCTGCGAGTTGTCGCAGTGCAGTACCGTGGACAAGAAACTCAGCAGCCGTTCAGACGCGTTCGAACGGACCTCAGAAAGCCTGCCGCTCATTGATATTATCGCACCACCAACAAGGCTGCGGCGATTCGTGCAATTCCACTTTCCCTGGTCCACTAACAATAATAGTTAAAAGGTTCTGAAGCTCAAATACAAACATTTTCGCATTCGCCACGTCGTTCGCTTCCACCGAAGTTTAGGCCTGCCGTACCCGCTGAGTCCGTCTACACTCTATCGGCCCGTCTGGGCTGAGGAATCAACAAATCTAACGAGGATAAATCACTCTCTATTTCAACTTTCCCATCAGTGTTTTTAAACAGACCATTCTTTCGTGTCTACAGTGTCAGCACAAGAAGCGATGAGCGCCGATGTGACGCGTTTTAAACATACCTATATGTGCTGTCACCGAAGGCTGCCAGCCGCATTAACCGACCGCTTCTCTGACCGAGATGTGTGACTAAACATACATGTCGATTAAAAAGCATTGTCGAGCTATGGAAATGTTGCATTACCTTTGCGTGAAGAACAAGAGACGGCTGTCAAATTGGCAGTAATAGCCCGTACAGCATGCCGGGTCGGCGGTTTATTTAAGGCTTTTTTTGTAGTTAGTATACCATTTGCAAAAGGAAATCAGTGTTGCAGCATTTCCAGGCATACTATGCAATACGGCCAAATTTTTCGTTCTGATAGAGGCGTAAGTTTTAGTTGAAGGCGATATCGCATCTACCATGTCTGTGCGTGACGTCTGTGCAAAGCTGCAACTGCGTGTGCGCGTTGACAAGGCAGAACATGAATCGGTAATTAGAAATAGGCGTGGCGTAGTGGTAAGATAGTGGGATTGGGATCTGCAGGTCAGAGGTACGCATCCTAGTTGGTTTTACTTTTTTTATTGGATTACAACACTCTCTGTTTCTTTTTGTATCCGAAAAAAATGTATAAGGTAGCCAGGCACCACGTATTTCTCGCTCTAGAGCTCCATTTCCTACAAGTACCCCAAGCCCAGCGCTTTCCAGTATGCCGCACCTTGCTAGCGTCCCAGCATCCAGCGCGCGACACTGGGCTCATAATCAGGCATGACACTGGGCACTGGATACTGGGTTTTGCAATAGGGTAGCATACTCGCATACAGGCTTCCATGTCCTGTCGCGTAAAGTCCTTCCATCAAGTCCTTACGGAGGTTCCAGGGGTTAAATTATGCTGTGGGTGACACCTTTTTTCTTTATTCTTTATTCAGACATATCCCCGCTTAGCCCGAAAGCGTTACAGCAGGGGGGTTACAAACAGGAAAAAAATACATCTTGATTCACACTGCTCACCAGTCCACATGATAGCCGATTCCACTGAGCGATAGTTTTCACAAAAAAGGAATTGCCATACAGGCCCGTCCTAGCCCGGTATTCTCTAATTTTGCACTGGTGGTCAGTGCGTGCAGATATACAGTTTGGCGGTTTTAAGTACATTTCCCTATCAATTCCAGTGTTGCTATGATAGATCTCATACAGAAGCTTTAGCCGCAGTTTCTTTCGGCGAAACGACAAGGGATTCCCAATTAAGCTCTTTTTTCATTGCTGTGCAGTTGTACTTCCTCCCGTACCTACTCAAGACGAACCTGGCTGCTCTGTTTTGTATTTTTATAGTTTATTTATGAGACATATCTCTGACGGATCCCAAAGGGTACAAGCATATTCCAAAATAGGTCGTATGCAAGTTAGGTACGCCGTGCTTCTAAGGTTAGAATTTGCACATTTTAAATTTCTTTGAATGTAATTCAAAGCAACTGCCGCTTTGCCAACCATATAGTCCACATGTGCCCGCCACATCACGCCTAAATATTTAGTATTTCTTACTTAAAATATTATTCATAAGCTGGCATCGATTCCATTTTTCTTCTTGGTAAACCGCACTTTCCCGCATTCAAATCCATTTAGAGCACCATTCGCAAATACGTTCTAGGTCGGCCTGCAGTTTGAGAACATCATGTTCATTATCAATTTTTCTATACACAATACAGTCATCCGCGAAGAGCCGCATGTTAGAGTCAATACGTAAGTTAATGTCATTATATATATATATATATATATATATATATATATATGATAAAAAGAAGAGGGCCCAGGACAGATCCTTGCGGGACGCCTCATGTGCCCTCAAGATAATCTGAATTAGTACCATTCAGGACAACACGTTGACGGCGATATTGACAAATAGTTTTCTATCCAGCTAAAAACGCTAGAATCTATATTTAACATTCGAAGGTTATGAAGTAGTAAGGAATGGCAAACAGTATCACATGCTTTGCGGAATTCTAGAAATATGCAGTCTATTTGCCCACCCAAATCAACTACAGAAGCTAGGTAATCATAAAATTCAATCAGTTGTGTCGTACATGAAACCCCTTGCGAAATGCGTGCTTTCTGTTCGTAAGAAATGCGTTGCAATGTCCATTAGATGTTTCATGATAGCCTTGTATATTATGTGTTATATGATCTTACATGAAATCGAAGTGAGATAGGTCTACAATTAATAACTTTTTAGGGCCTCCTTTGTGAATTGGGACTACACTTGCTATTTTCGAGTCCTGTGGCATCTGACCAATAGTTAATGACTTGTGAAATATTAAATAAAGGTAAAGCGAGATGGCGTGAGCACACTGTTTTAAAATTCTTGGAGAGATACCATCAGGACAAATAGCCTTACTTTCATCAAGGTTCTTTAGCAGAGATGCAATGCCGCTAACGCTAAGTTCGATTGGTTGCATAGGAGGAACATCCTATTTGATGATTGTGGGCTGCATGCAGATTGAGCAAGAAAGACTGATTGGAAATATCTGTTTAGGCATGTCGCTTTTTCTGCATCGTCAGAAAGAGTGCGTTCATTGCAAATAATTTCATTTATTCGAACAGGATCAGACCCACATTCCTTCAAGGGATGTGGGTCTGATCCTGTTGGAATGACAACACTGCCAGAACGGTTGAGGATTTGTTTTCATTTTGTCATTTATAAGTTTAAGATACTGTTCTTTTGCTTTTTTCGGCAAGCTTTTGTATTCGCGTGTTAATTTTTGAACCTTTTTAAAATACGCGTGTGTTTTCGTTCTTCGATGTCTTTGAAAAACATGCCTTCGTTTTTTAACTAGCCTCAATACACGAAAGGTAATCCATGGTTTTTTACGCTTTTGGAGCCTGGCCGATTCAAAACGTGGTATGAACTTCTCTGTGAGATCTAATAGCTGTTTTCTAAATGTGTTCCACAAATATTCGACGTCGTGTTCCTCCGCAAAGCATTCAAAAACAGGAAGAAAATCAAGATGTTTATCAGAAATTACAATACAATCTTAACACATCCAACATTATATCGTACTCCTCTGGACATAACACAAGACAACGGCACGATTTTACAGTGACACCATTAAACACTAGAATTAACTCCTATAAGTATTCTTATTTCCCCAGAACGATTACAGATTGGAATAATCTTACTAATGATGCAGTATCACAAACGTCACTGCAAATGTTTAAAGCTAACTGTAATTTCTTAACATCGTTTATACTACATTATATCATTGTGTTGCAATTGTTTCCTATGTTTTTGCATTTCTTTTCCTGGATCTTGACTTATGATTTATTTATGATTACTTTTGGAATTACGTTGGCTGTTTCCAACGGACCTTTACTTCTATATTGTATGACCGCCCTGCTAAGAT
Source organism: Dermacentor silvarum (assembly GCF_013339745.2). Lineage (NCBI taxonomy): Eukaryota > Metazoa > Arthropoda > Arachnida > Ixodida > Ixodidae > Dermacentor > Dermacentor silvarum. The sequence goes on from NC_051163.1 coordinate 133,354,424, forward strand.
CTTGTATAAGATCGCAGTATCAATAAATTGAATAAATAAATAAGAAATTGACGAATAATCGCCCTTTTCAAAGAAGAAAACTCTTCTACTGATGCGCCTTTTTGTGCGCTGTACTTTCGTTTTAATACCTGCAACCACATGCTATGATCACTAATACCTGAAATGATATCAACATTACCAACTAAATTTGGCGAATTACAAGAGAAGATCTAGGGTACTATTTATTTGAGTGGGTTCGAGAACATACTAAAAAAAGTCGAAATATCAGCCAGGTTCTTTATTTCTAGATTGGTACGGTTAGCATTCACTAACTCGCATGCACCGTTTTCGAACTTTAAGTCGGGCAAATTAAAATCACCTGCAAGCAATATTATTTGGCCAGATGCCCCCGAAACGATATCGTACAGCATTTCAAAAACACGGAAAGCCGTACTTGGTGATCGATAAAACGCTCCACTGACAAAGGAAAGATTGTTAGCCAGTGTAACTGTGCTCCAAACCGACTCGACCGAGTCATGACCGATGTTCAGTATCGAAGACGAAAGGGACGAATCAACTAATAGAAAAACACCACCGCCATGAACCTGCCTGTCGTTGCGATAAGCAGTATAGTTGCAGGGGAACGACTCGCTATCAGTGATGGATCGGTTAAGCCAGGATTGAATACCGAACACTATATCTGCCTTTAATGACTCAACCTCATCAAAATCATCCAGTTGACTATACTACGACATTTTACCACCGCAATAACTAAATCACGATGAACACAGCAAATATCATTTATATGTCACCGTTTTGACAAGACAACAACTTCTTCCTTCTCATCGTCCCATGTAAACGCTCTGCAATTTATGATCAGCTTATTGGCCTTCAACTTAATCTGGTCTTTCTTACCCGCCTTCTTTACTTTTCCGTATTCCCAAAGTTTCTTTCGCACTGCTCGAGTTTCGAATGAAAAGTCCTGTTCTACACTGTAAGAGGAGGCCTTGAACTTGCTTGCATTCTTCAAAACGGCAATTTTTTCTTTCGCGGATGTAAATTTACAATTATAGGTCTTTTCTTCTGTTCATAAAAGTGACCAACCCGATGTGCCCTCTGAACTGACTGTAGTTCTATTCCCAAATTAGTAGCGCATATACCCTTAACCAAGGATTCAGCTTGTTCCTACGTTTCGGACCGATCATTGTCATCCAGCCCGTAAAACACGAGGTTCAATCTACGATTTCTGTTTTCTAGGTCTACATTTTTCTTTTGCAGAATTCTTAGTTGATGACTTAGATCCCTAATTACAGTTGCTTGTTCGTGTACTAGCTTCATAACAATACCTATCTGGTCTCGGGTTTTGTCAAGCTTGCTGTCCATTTCAGCCATTTTGGCATCATGACTAGTTATTGTGGCATCAATGTTATTTAAAATATTCATGATAGTATGCTATAGTTTCTTCAAGAAATCCATTTCGCCTTTATCAAAAGGCCCAGGATTGAGCTCAATGTCGCCGGAAAGTAGCAAAAGCAGAACGAGCCATAAAACGCGGTTCACAACGAAGCGAAAACGTCTATCACGTCTAGTGCAGTGTACTCGCGCTGTACACGCAACACTCGCACGCGTGGGAGGAGCCGGCAAAGCCATGACTGCTTTAGAAGTTTCAATTAGGTGGTGAGCACTAACTTGCAGAAACAACAGTGGCGTGAGCTACATGTCGGCAAGCGTGCCGGCTCCGAATCCCACGCAGCCACGGTGCCACACAGCTATATAAGCCAGTCCCGGGTCACGTGGTTCACAAAGCTCGACGAGCTGCCATCGACGTCATGGTCGAATAGTAATGAACCGTGAAGCATGAAAATGTAAATTTTCCTTCGAGAATATTCCGGTCATTGTATGTCATTCTCTTTTATAGAGTGGCCTTCATTTCCCAATGCCTGGTGTTCTGGCACCTGGAATGAAGCTTTACTTTGATATATTTTCAACAGATACAAACCCGTGAGTAGATTCGAGCATGAAAAAACACTAATGAAAAGGTTTTATTTTCTAAATTATTCATTTCTAATTAATCACAATTACGTTTTTCTTTGATTGAGACATGAAAGTAAGGCGTTTCTCTAGGAAGTGCATATTGGCTTTTCGTACATTTTATCGGGAGACAGCATAAGTGGTGAAACAAGTGAAGCCTCAAACTTTTGTTTCGACAACGATACATTTCTTTTTCGCCGAGGCCCTGAACTCGACAAATACCCACGTATGCTCCAGGCCTGCCACGTTGGCCTATTGTTAATCATGTGCTTGGCGAAAGTTAGGCAGTCTAAACTGTAAGCAAAGCTTTATTTTCCTCGGCTACTGTTGAGCACTCCGTCTTAATTGTGTGACCACTTCATGGCGAAATGCAGTGGAAAAAATTTGGAAATGAGTAGGCATGATAAGCAAAAATTGATGTACTGGTAAAGAGATTCTGTTGCTGGCTCTTTTCGTTATGTACCTTCCAGTCGCGTCATCAGTCAAGGCAACAGGTCAATATATAAAAACACCTAGGTGGACACTTGTTTTATTAGTGTAGTGCAGAAAATAACTTTAACCTATCAAAATGTTGCAGCTTGTATGGTTAATGGTTATTTCAGCTTGCCGGTGTAAATGTTTACAATGAGCTACCACTAGAAAAAAAGTACCTTGAGATTTTAAACGGAGTTGTAAACTGTATTGCTTATTTAACCAAACAGAATGTTGAAATTCCTTGATACTATTGGGTGTCCGTTTGTTTTTCATCGCTCGCCTTTTTTGTTTTTATTTTATTTTTTGTTAATTTTTTCCAGAGTATTGTACGTTCAAATGCAACAAGTATGAACTCGCGGCTGTTGGAATTTGTTCGAATGCGTTTTTCAGTGGTACATCGTGCCAACATGTGAAGACCTGTTGCATCTGAGCATTGCTTGTGTTTTTCCTCCTTTTCCAATAACCTGTAAGCATAGTTGATATTGCCTCCTAGAAGTAAAAGACGACAATGATCATGTGACCTCCCTCAGAGGCACTGGCGCACACTTGTCTATTATGAGCGTCTTTACGCCGTAGCGTGCAGAAGATTATGACACCGTCTACGACACAAACAATGCATGTTGCCGATGGTGGTGCTGTTCAGGTGATAGGAATGTGCACTGCCCGTGTCAGCATTGCCGTCTTCACATTTTTGCCCTTTTTGCCGTCCTTGCTCGCTGCCCCCATGACCTTATCCTTGGCCTTGACTTTGTTTCGGCACACTCGGCCTTAATTGATTGTTCTTCTGTTGCACTCTGCCTCGATCTTCCTCTTTTATCAGATACCTGTGAAACGCTCGTCAGCCGCTTAAACCCCACCGCTTTTGTTCGCCTACCGCCTTGAGCCGTCACACACGTGTGTTTGTCATCGACCCCTCCCGTTCCTGACGGCGACTATATCGTCAAGGCCAAGTTATACTCCAGCGTTTTCAGCTCCGCGAGCTACGTTGACCGAAGCTAGCTACGTCGCGTTGGCGACGCTTCGCTCGGCGGAAATTCGACGCTCTACACTCCAACCGGCTGCCACCGCACCGAGCGCCCCGAGATCGCGCGTTGTCACAGCAACCGTCTCAACGCATGCGCAGAGAACCAACACCGCGGAACCGCGCGCCCGCCGTTCTTTTTTTTTTTTCCCGAGATCGCGCGCTTTTTCTTTTACGCGCTAACCTGCAAGCATCGTGGCGGTCTAGGAGTCTTCCTTTTCGTGCTTAATAACGTTGCACATCTTTCGAGGATGGCATGGAGCAACCCTGCACGACGGAAGCTGGCGCTGGCATTGTTGCTGCATCGTTTGTGCCGCAAGCGCAGGCGATCAATCTACACTCGGGGAATTTTTGACAAACGCACGGAACTCGGAGAATACCATCATCTCGTGCAGGAACTCCGACAAAGTGACCCCGAGTACCACCTTAAGTACTTCAGGTAGGTGAGCACATGTTATAAACACGGAAGGCTGGCCAGTTTCAGGACTATAAATAAAGTAAAATCTCTATGAAATTATTGTCCTTGCAATTTGCGATTGCGAGCATCTGAAAGTGCCCAAATAAGATCAGCTTTTCATTTCCTAACGCAGGATGACAAAGGCTTCTTTCGAGGAGATACTGAGCCTTGTGTACAACAGGATCGTTCATCCACCAACTCACAGAATACCCATCAGCCCGGCGGAAAGGCTCGCGGTCGCATTAAAGTAAATGCGCGTTCCTATTTTTTAATTCGTAAGCATTTTTCGCGAAAACCCCAGCACATCACGCGAAAAGTGTAATGTATTGTAGCTGCACAAAAATGCGTAATTTGCGAAGTTATTACATTTAATCGTTATAATAGTGTGAATGCATAATCGTTATAATAGTCTGAAAAAAAATCGATCCGCGTAAGTTTTTCATATGGGTACATAGGGCTCCATAAAAAACACATGAAGAAGCCTATAGTATGGATGGGCCAACTTGAAATTTGGAGGTGGGCCAAATGTAATTTGGGGGTTGCTTACGCATACTTCAACAACTCCAGTGGAGTTTCTGCATTAGTTTCGTTTGCAATTCCAAATAAATTGTTCAAGTAAATAATGTGCCTGCGCGTTATATTTATGCATGCAACACCCGTCCAGTTGCCTTATTGCTGTTATTACAGTTACCTCATTACTAGCGTTTCACGAATTCGCGAAGAAGCAACCAAGAATCTCCACAAAAGTCTTCAATACGCGCACGATAAATTGGTGCATCATACCCCACTCATAGAAAAATGATGTACTTAAACTTCCCCGTCTCTGTTATTAGTGTTGTTCGAAGACCACCGTGGTGATTTGTGTCATTCCCCTGCGTCTAATATCGGTTTTGGTGGAAGAGAAGGAAGGAATCAACATCATTCTGATGAAATTAAGATGAGTTGGCTTCTAGCGGAGAGTGACCACTTGAAGGTGAAATTGTGTTCTTTTCTTTCCACAGGTTCCTCGCTACTGGGGGATCAATCGTGGATATAGCTATCAGCTACAGAATGCATGCGTCGACAGTAGCAAAGATCCTGAGGGAGACGTTGAAGGGCATCTTGTCACCTGTCGTGCTTAGGTGTCCGAACACAGCGGAATGGGAACGAATAAGAAACGATTTTATCATGAAATGGAACTTTCCCAATTGCATTGGTAGTATTGATGGGAAGCATTTCGCCATCAAATGCCCCGACCGTAGCGGATCAGATTGTTTCAACTACAAGAGATATTATTCTTTGGTTCTCCTCGCTGTTGCGGATGCCAGCTACAAGTTCACCCTTGTTGACATCGGGGCACAAGGCCGCTTGTCAGACGGCTCATTTTTTAGAGATAGTGCTCTCAGAACACATTTTGAAGGAGGTACTCTGGGGTTACCGTCAGGCGCGTCGAGGTGGCCCGTTTGTCTTGTAGGTGACGCGGCATTTCCCTTGCGAACGTACTTGATGCGCCCGTACCTCGGCAAAATCTGAGTGAAAAGAAAAAAGTTTTCAGTTATCGCCTATCTCGGGCACGGCGATGCGTAGAAAACGCGTTTGGAATTTTGGTTTGAAGATGGCGAGTGTTCTTGGGAACGGTAGAATGTGAGCCAGACCTGCTTAAGGATATGATAAAGGCTGTACCAGTGGTACCAGTGCCACTGGTGCCGGCAAAACTTCCTAATGGCGGACAAGGCATATTGTCCTGACGACTACGGCGATAGCGTCCTAGGGGAGACAGTGCAGAATGGCCAGTGGAGGCAGACGGCAGCTCAGGTTGGTACACCGGGTGCGTTGCCAGCTAGCAACCGCCCGGCTAATGCCGCCATGGCTTTGAGAGATGACATTGCAGATTACTTTGTGTCTGCAGAAGGCGCCTTGCCGTGGCAGTTGAGCGTTGTGAGACGCAAATAGGCTGTGAGGCTCATTGCTTAAGGCACAGGCCATGCTTTTTCACAGCCGCGTTGTACAACATTGTGTGCAGGGCACTAATTTCTCAAACGCGATCGTGGTTATAGGCACGAAACCTGCCTTCTCGGAGTAGTATATGTCACATTCCCCGTGACACTCACTCAGTCACTTGATCGGCCTTGTCAGCAGTGCTTGCTAACCTAAGTAGCTCTTGTTGAACAGCTTTTTCCCCACCAAATAAGCGTTATGTAGCAGAGGGGATACGAACGTTACGTTTGACGTAATAGTTCAGCGGAAATTCGCTAGGTGGAGATAAGTAATTAAAGGGAAACTGAGACATCCACCCAAATGTAGCAATTTGCTACAATGGAAACCCAACCGGGTTCCTCGAAAGAAAGCTTCGCAGTTGAAGAAAAATTCGTCCTGGTCCGGGGCTCGAACCCGGGACCACCGCCTTTCCGGGGCAGCCGCTCCACCAACTGAGCTAACCAGGCGGCTAGCAGATGGCAGGGCGCAGTCGAATTTGTCGACAACTCGAAGCAAAGGCAAAAGTATGACGTAATAGTTCTGCGGAAATCCGCTAGGTGGAGATAAGTAATTAAAGGGAAACTGAGACATCCACCCAAATGTAGCAATTTGCTACAATGGAAACTCAACCGGGTTTCTCGAAAGAAAGTCTCGCAGCTGAAGAAAAATTCGTCCTGGTCCGGGACTCGAACCCGGGACCACCGCCTTTCCGGGGCAGCCGCTCTACCAACTGAGCTAACCAGGCGGCTAGCAGATGGCAGGGCGAAGTCGAATTTGTCGACAACTCGAAGCAAAGGCAAGTGTTGCCATCTGCTAGCCGCCTGGTTAGCATGCATGATGCATGAAACTGCGGTGCTACTATCACAATTTCACTCCTGGGCGCTTCCATTTGGGTTGGTATAATTTACAGCGCATCATGTCTGCATATGGAAAAAACTGTCACGGTGTTTGTCAAGGCTTTGACACTCTGTGAGGTTTTGGGCGAGAATGTGGCGGCCGCATTTTGAAGCAACACATGTGCAACAAATGAAGCAACAAATGCGGCAGCCGCATTTTAGAAGGCGAAAATGCTCGAGGCCCGTTTACTTACATTTAGGTGCACGTTAAAGACCCCAGGTGGTTGAAATTTCCGGTATACATTTCCGCCCCTTCCCTTCAGGTGCCGGTTAGGCCGCGCTCGCACAGGATCTTAAGCTAAGTTCATACTTGGTCTCGAAGCTGTCGGAAGCGGCAAAATCTTGCAAAAATCCGCCCGCCTAGGCGGCAAAACAGGCAGAAAAACAGGCGGCGTGCCAAATCGGCCTCGGACCGATTTTTTCGCCATGGTGAAGCGGAAACGCGGCGGAAAGTCGTTCTGCTCGACTGGAAGCTACACTGGCATGTAAACAACCAGTCGTAAAATTGAACATGGCACCAAAAGTGTAGGCTGCAATGCTGATCGACGCGATCAAGAACCAGCCCTTGCACTACGACAAGAGTAGCACTAAAACGTACTGTCATCAATACTCGCGATAGTATTCAACGTCGCGCGACCGGAGGTGCGGCAACGAAGCCTTGGCGTGACCCAACTTCTCGCGCTTTTGCAAAGCCAGCGAACCCACCACCGCCGTTTCCGAGGTGTCCGCGTCTTCCGTTTATTCATTGTCTATTTCTAGAAAACAAGTAGGTAGAAGTATACAAGCCATTTCTTCTTTCACTTCCATGGCAGACAATAGTTAGGCAGATTCCTCGTTGGCGCTCCATAATTCCCCTCGCACGTGCACGGTGTGTTCCAGAAGTCGCGGGGTGCTTTTCTCGTCGCGACGATAGATTGGGAGCGTAGGTCTCACGTAGGACGCGCAGGCTTTGGCGAGCCCCAACACAAGGGCCAGCCCGGGTTTTAGCTGTGGTGTTCCCGTTGCCCCTTTGGTGTCCTGGAGGCGCCGACAATAATACGAAATGATGAAATGTTATTACAATTTGTAAATAAAAGCTATTAAAGAAATATAATCACGCTTACGCACCAACCTGTGACTCAGCGCTACCGCGCCCATGTGAGGAGAATTACGGAACGCCAACGAGGAATTTACCAAAGGTCGCAGATGACACGCGAAGTTGCGCAAAATGATCACTTTTGATGACGGTACGTGGGTCAATTAATGAATGAACATACCGCTCGAAATAATGCGATAATAAGCGCCACCACTCCGACAAACGTACGCCGACTAGATGGATGTGGACGATAACGGCAGCGGCGGCCGCGGCGGCAGCAAAACAAATGTGAACAACTTGGACATGCGCGGAAAAGATTTTCCGGCCGCTTTGGCCTTTCCGCCCGCTTGCCGCTTCCCAAGTGTGAATGTAGAGTCTGCGCGCGAAACGTCTCTTGTTTGTGATTGCGCCCCTACGAAAGGCTGTTGTGTTGTTGAATCCCAAACGAGCTATTACGGAAGGCTGGTAGTTGCTGTTGTGTTGTGGAATCCCAAACCAGCAATGTACACACGAAGGGTTGATGACAGCAGTGAAATTCCACCGACTCAATAGAATGCACGAAACAGACAGCCGACAAGCATGGATTACTGCTGTGCACAGTACAGCGTAAGTAAACTCTTGTTGCAGGCGCTGACAGTTCTCGTCGGAGTTCACGCGTCCCGAGAAATTGATTATGTGCACTATGCACTGAACAAGACCGGAGTTCATTCCTGCATCACTAGTACACCAATCAGTCGAGATTCTGTGAGGTACAAGGCCAATTCCTGTTTGCACCGGCGTAAGTGAAGCAGAAATCAGTTGCACGCACTACTCAAAATGCGTACACATGCCATATCTATGCTGTGCGGTGAAACATTCTGTACAATTGTGAATCTGTTGACGTAAAAGAAATGACGGCTGCACGCTCGCACACAGCGGAAGACACAGCGGTCCATGCACTTGCCGCAGGAAATGCAACCCTCTCGTATGAGGGAGCCGGGCGACGAAAGCTTCGAAAAAAAAAAAAGCATTACTTGTTTTTGCGCGTATTTCAGTTTTCTAGCGCAAAGACGCAGCGAACAAGCTATTGCTATGGGAGTAGGTATACCCGGGTCACACGTGCATTTTCACGCGTATAGCCGTCCTTGACTTGTGAAACGCACTTCGCCCCGACGAGGACGACGCCGTCTACGCTTAACGGAGATTAACAATGAATGATGTCTTCTCCGATCAGGCGGGTCGTCTCAATGATGCGTTTTCGAAGACTGGTCCATTCAGTGGAGCGATGAGAGACCGGTACTCCAAACGCCCACTGTACCTGTTGTACTTACCGTATTTACTGAGCTTACTTGACTATTTACCTAATTGCTTCACAAGTACACGCACACGCGAGAGGGGGGGGGGGGGGGTCTCTCCATGTCTTTGATATACATGTAGAGAGTCTGCTTAAACTACCGATATTTATTATCGATCACGTCACGTAGAGGAAAGCAGACGCTTGCCCCTCCCCCCCCCCCCCCCCCTGGAAAAAATGTCTGGCTACGCCCCTGCATTCTTCGACTAAAAATAGCAGTGAAAAAAACAACAACAACGTAATTACGCCTGCCCCAGCAGTGCATAACGTATTTCAGTATCGCCAATCACGACGCAGCGAGCAAGCTTACCTGTAGCGAGACCACATTGGCGGCGGATGGCTTCCCATGCATTGTTTTATCTTGCTTGATCGCGGTAATCCATTCGTCTTGTGTCGTAAACGCACGGATGGGAGCGGATTCCCTCGAGGAGCCGTTCGATCACATAATCCGAAGCTTCACATACATTCTGGGTACTTTCATTCATTGTTTAACCGAACGTTGTCGCACCAGCACCGACTTCGCAGGCGGCCATTGCTTCTCTGACGCGCCACGCGCGAGGAATGCTGGGAACGCTTGGCCGACGCGGCCTGGCGCCATGGAGGAAGGAAAAAAACTAGGAGGGAGCGTCACGTGACAATCTTGAAGCCTAGTCATAAAAAATTTAGAGGAATGGGATGATGGGAAATAGGCCCTCACGTGATAGGCAAGCGGTAGATTTTACTCGGCTCGCTTCGGTGGCTTCGGTTTCGTCTGCTGCGGGGGTTTCGGAATATGCGCACATTCTCGGCGTGGCAAACGCGCGCCGAGGTTAGTGAAGGAATTCGAGTGTGTGAAGCAGTTGAGTCTCGCCGCCTAATTAGCAGACAGGCGCCAAGGCTGTTGCGAACGAAGGCGTCGGTTAACCGGCATTGCGCCGAACAACCCAGGAGGACCACCTCAAGGACGACTGGTTGCGTTTCGGTGTGGTTTCAGGGAAACGAGGGAACCTTTCGCCCTGCAAACGTGTGAAGGCAACCAAGCCGCCCTTCCGACGACGATTCGTTGTGTTTGACGACGTCTTCTGGGAAACAATGATGTCTTTCGCCCCCGCAAAATGTGCACGCGATTAAGCGAGCGTACAGGGTCTGAAGCGACTGTCCCTACGGGAAAAAAATGCGTCCCGTCTTGTGCCCAAGGATGGACTGGCGAGCCGGAGACTCCGAACATATTTAGGGCCGTGCCGGCCCGTAGCGCAGTCGACACTGTTGTTCGAGATCTGCTCAAAGTCTTCGGCCTCTTAGCAGACCGGCGAGAACTCCCGTCAGCAGTAGGCGCACCTGCGTGATGAAGTGTTTTGTGCCAGGATGCCCTAATCGAACAGAAAATCGGCGCGATGGCCTGTCCTTCCATAGGTAAGCACAATGAACGTTTCTTTTGTTTATGAAAATGGAACTGCAATAGTCGCGATCGTTAGTAACTACGTGCTCGTGTGAACTATAACTGACGAAATAGTGGTGCAATACTATTCAAGCCATTTTTTTTCAACTTTGTCATAATTCCCACTAAGTCTTAAACATTTATTTCTCTTTAAAGTACTTTTATTAGCTAGCGTACACTCCTAAAAAGGTACGATGTGAAACTATTTATTTTCGAAGAATTACATTTCCTGCTATAAAAATTATTATTGACTGAATTTTGTATGTATTTCTTGTGGCTGAAAACAATCAAAATTGCAATGAAACTAATTAATTGAAGAAACCATGAACGATTAGTCTTAACATAACATACCAAGTTTTGCAATAGTTGTCAAGAACAATAATTTTGTAGAGAATATTCTGCTCGTAGTAACTCGGCTTGTACGTGAGTGCAAAGTTCAAACATCATGTTGCAAAGTTCAATCACTCCCCGTGTTGAGGCTAAATATCATTTTCTTTTTTTTTCAGAAGATAGGATGTTGGTTGACATATTTTAAACAACATGTAAATAACAGTTGAGATGAAATAACACAGTTTTACTTTAAATTACAGGAGTGAACATCATTTTCATTTATTTATTAGTAGTACCCTGAAGGTCTGGAGGCATTACAGAGGGGGCATTGCATTACATTATGTATGTGTTACAGCTATATATTTGATACTTTTGTGTGAAACATGCACTGCAAAGTTACTACAGCTCCATTTCCCCCGATATTCAATTAGCTGTATGTGTATTTTACAAGCACACTTAGATCAAAGGTAGTTTTCTACACAAGGGGATACGGTGTGTAGGGAAAGCATGCACAGATCATGTGAAGTCTTTTGCATGACTCTGCAAAGGTTGTGTAAATGCATTCCACAGCAAATGTTATTGTTGGACCTTAAAAATATCTGGTGGGTTATTCTTTAACTGCAGACGCTTGCAAAGGACGATGCCACAGCAATGAGTCAACCTTAAAGTGAAGCAGCTACATCCACGGGAACATAACAGCATCAAGTTGAGCCAGTAAGTTGGTGCACAGCTGTATGCAGCCATAATGCATGTTTCCAGTTTGATCATACCTTTTTCATGACTGTGGTAGATGTCCCCCACCATTCCTGAAGTGAAATATGCTTTTCTTATATTCAGGCAGGTCTCTGCCTGAATATAAGAAAAGCATATTTATATAAGAAAAGCATAGACATAGCCACAATGGATATGGACATCTCTGAGGGCTTGTCTGATTGATGTGCTAGCAGAGGGTACTGCTACATCTGCTAGCGCGTCCTTGACTGATTCAGACATCGCTGATGAGCCTTCCGAAATCCAACATGTCCTGGCATGTTTGATTGTCGTAATGATCACAGACATTTTGTCGTAAGATCACAGACAGACATTTAATGATCAAAGACATTTTCTCACATGTGTGCCTTGGTTGGTTCACGTTCTGATCTGCTTTGCAAAAATCTGGTGTTTCCCTTTAATATATATTTTGGATTTCACCTTTAAAGTAATTATTTGGGTTTCAAAAATGCATATGAGACTGTCATACAGCTTTTTGTAAGATGTTTTCGACAGATTTAAAAGTTCTATTAGTAATGCTCAGAATGAAGACAGATAGAACTCTTCAACCTATCATTGGCTACGTTACAGCCCTTTTTCGACACAGGTTACAGGCATACTGCGTTCAAATTTCATTGTTTACACTGGCAAAAGCAAGTGCAAATGAATGAAAGCCATATATGCTACATCATAATCTCATTTTAGTCAATCTAGGATAAGTACAAGATAAGGAAAATAAAACAAACTGCAGCAAAGCAGTGTTATGCAAGATGAAAATTAAACCACTTTTTTTTCAGTAAAGTTGGAATTAGGAAAACACACTCCTTCTCTGAATTATACTTCAGCCATGTCCTCTCATTACACACATAAGTAACACCCTTGCTAGGCTCCAACATTTATAACAGTAATAAAATTTATAACATGCCAACTGTGCTGGTAAGCTTTATCAACATTTTTTGGGACAGTAGATAAAAAATACAGTATATAGCCACAGCCACTGATCTCCCTAACAATGTCCTGCTTGCTGGTCATTATTGTGCTTAAATTTTAAATGAAGCCAATGGTGTCGTTATTAGTCCCAGGTTTTAGCTTCAACTGTGCATCTGGTGTTGTTTGCACGGTCAGCAATTTCAAGTTATGTTGCAGTAAGCAGTCCCTCCTCATTGCACTTGGTCTATTTTGTCCAGTCTCCCAGTCCAAGGCCCTCCAGGACGCTCAAGGGTGAAGCTTCTGCAGCACTGCCTACACACAACCCAAAGACACCTCGAACAGCAAGGTATACTATGGTGAGGATAATGCTCGACCACTACAATTTTTACATACTTGTTTCCTTAGGTAGCTGCAAGTGATGTGGCATATATTTCCGTGGCAACTGTTTAATAGCTCAAGCATAATAAATGTCACTCAGTGAACAGCACTTGGACACTAACATTTATGATCATGGCAACCATCTAATTAAAAACTGAAACATTCATATTTATTCGCAGCGGTACGAGTTTCCTCAGGGTTTGCATTAAACACCAATTATCGGCCAATAATCCTTTTTCAATTTTTCTTTTCCATTCAAATGACACAATAACTAGAAGACCAACAGGTTTTTCACAATTTTCTATGCTCTTTATATGTTCGATCGGTCACAATGAGCCGTGATATATGAGCTCAGTATATTTTGCCCACTCCAACTAAAAGGCTTCTTTAAAACATCTCTCATTGAACTATGCTACATTGGCCTCTTCTGTGTTAGTTGTTTTGTACTTCTACCTTTCCTGCCTGGGCCCAGATGGACCTGCAGTATTTAGCAAATAAATAAACAAACAAAATTAAGTGGCACTAGCAAGCTCGTGTGAATGGCAGTTTTATGCCCCCACAGTTTTTAAGTTCAAAAAAGTGTAAACGGAAACCGTCGTGAGCACTGTAATAACCTAAAATTAAGCATTATATTCTTCATAGCTTGCACAAGAGTATATGCCACAACAATTAATTTGTTCTGCGTACGTGCTTTGTGTCATGTTGGTCGCTCATGCAGCTGTTACAGCGCGTGATATTTTGCAGCCACAGCCAGCAGAGGACGCACCTGGAAAGGCCTTTTTGAGGCATGAAGTATGGCGTTACGCAATTACAAACTGCGACCAAGAAGAAGATGAAGACTCTACGGCAATCCCATCAACAGCTTTTTCAAAAGGTTGCTCATCTCGAAAATGTCATAGAATATTTATCTGACAATCGCATTCTAGGAAATGAGGATGTCGCCATATTGCAGAGTCTTGGTGGGGCAAAAAAAGACTTGCTCGTGCGTCAACTGCCACATAAGTCTGGTGCCAGCAATGTCACCCGCTTACTCGCCAGAGCTCAGGCCATTTGCACTGACTTTGCATTTTATTCCCCTAGAGCATACAGATATGTACGAGCTGTTTTCAACACATGCCTCCCGCATCCAAAGACACTGTGTAAATGATATCAATCCATTGATAGGGCTGCTGACTTTTCAAAAGAGGCAATGACTGCATTGGCTATCAAGGTAAAGCACGGCTCTCCACATTATGCAATCTGGTTGTGGATGAGATGGCCATTCAAAGAAGTAGTGTGGGATGGGAAAAGCTTCCATGGATATGTTGACATGGGCGTTGATGTCAATGATGACAGCTTTCCAGTTGCCTAAGATGCATTTGTTTTAATGCTTGTTGCAATCAATGGCAGATGGAAGCTGCCGATTGGCTACTTTCTAGTGCATGGCCTTGGTGGTGAGTAGAGGCGGAATTTGGTACTGCAAGCTGCTAGCTTCACTCACGAAAAAGGTGCACACATTGTGAGTTTGACCTGCGATGGCGCTGCAGCAAATTTGTCATTGCTGCACAGCCTTGGCTGCAAGATGGACCTGACTGACCTGGATGCTTCTTTTCCACATCCAGTGACAAAAAAAGCTTTTCTTTGCCATGTTGGATCCCTGTCACATGTTGAAGCTACTGCGGCACACCCTGTTTGATAAAAAGGCTATTGTGATACGAACAAACAGTTCATATTGTTGAAACACATTGATGAGCTGCATGAAATCCAGTACACAGAGGGCCTACATTTGGCAAACAAACTTAGACAAGCGCATATTACCTGGAAAAGCCAGCCCATGAAAGTCTCATTGTTGGCTCAAACATTCAATCGATGCAAATAGTCAATCGGTAGCAGATGCTCTCGGTGACTGCAGAGCTCAAAACAATTCAAAATTTTCAAATTCCTTGCCAACAGAAGAGTTTATCAGACATGTCAACAATGCATTTGACATTTTAAATTCAAGACATCCAAGGCAAGAGGAATAGAAAGGACCGCTGTGTCCTGAAAATGTGCCTCCTGTCACTGCGTATGTCAAAGAACTTATGGCCTACTTTTGCTCGCTTAGGGAGTCTGCAGCTGGTAAACTAATGACAGGGACCAACCAAAAGACAGGCTTCATTGGCTTTGTGGTGTGCTTAGACAACCGTCCATACAACCACTTGGTTACAGAAAATGGCCTATTGGCATATCTTCCGACTTCCAAGCTCAGTCAGGACCACCTTGAGTTACTTTTTTGCTGCAATAAATCATTTGGGGGCTGCAATGACAACCCAACGGCAAAGCAGTTTGCAGCAGCATTGAAGCGTCTGATAGTTCATAATGAGGTCAAGGACATTGATGGCGGAAATTGCTTTCTATTGGAACACATCGAAATTCTCTTTGTACGCTCCTCTGAAAAAACCATACTCCATCGATGTAATTAACCTCACTGCCCATCAGAGAAGCCCTGCAGCCAGTGAACCACTCACAGAAGCAATTTTACAGGATCATGGTTACTCTGCTGACCCAGGCAGGGTGTCTGAGCTTGGGTGCCTGCGGCTCGCAGTACTGGAAGAATTGCTGCATAAGTTTTCTCGTGGGTGAATTTTGTTCATGATGGCCCACACAATTAATTCCTTTATCCATCAACTTCAGCTGTCCCACCAGGTTTATGTTAAGGCATTTATTTGTTTTTTGAGTGACGTTGTAAAGTGCATATATTGTTCAAGAGCGTTGTATGCAGATGTCAAACTTTTATAGAGGGGAAATGTGATACCTTATTGTAAATTCTGCAAGTACATGTTTGTTGTCTTGCTGAATGCTGTAGCTTGAATCGCCTACATGCAAATTATGCTTAAACAATTGTTCTGTTCAGCCCAGCTAAACAGTGTGGACAATGACGGTAGGTTAGCTGGCCTACCTTTCACTAAAGCAAACTGTGTGATGACATGGACATGCTGTGAATGCTCTCAATGGATTATGTGTGAGCTAGGTATATGCTTGAGGATGACAATGTTTTTTTAATGTTTATCCTGTATGTCTTTTACCTGACTTTTGTGGAAATTGCATTGCAGCAAAATGCATTGTATTTTACTGTTGACATACTTACTTTGTGGGTCTGACCTCACATAAATTGTTTCAAACTGGACTTTGTGAACTACCACTCTTTTTTTAATTTCCGCATATGTATTGCTTACTTTTCTGACAACAGCACAATCTCTGAAGCCTTTCGATATTTGTGAGGACAGCACAGATATAAATATTATACAATTATAGCCCTGTATTGAAGGCGTTGCATACAAGGCATTGTAAGCAAAACTGCAGCTACATTCAAGGACAGCTGATCCCATTGACCAGTTTTATTAAAGGTATCAATACTACATGTGATATAGTTTACTTTGTATAACATTATTATACAAATGCCCTGTGCATACAAGTATGCTAATACTGATACCGAAGAGCATGGCACAATAAGTTTTCCTACTTGCTGTTTATAATTTTCTTTTGTGTATTATCTTTGCAATGTACTTCATTTAAATCATAAATGTGGCTTTCCTTCTGTATTTGTGTGAAATCTTCTGGCTTCTATGGTGCAATAAACACTGAATAAAGAGAAACAATTACTGTTGTCATAACAAGGTGCTGTCCTAGTACAAGTACACCAGCAACAGCAATGAATCCCAAGTGCAA